>NW_007578696.1:95232-171126 GCF_000690725.1 Stegastes partitus
CATAAAACATAAACACTGTCTATTCAACAAGTTGAAACTACTGATACATGGTGGAAATGCAGAGGAAAAACAAAATGATCAACGTGTAACATTTCAAAAAATGAAATCCTTAAATTTACATACGGTACATATCTGCACATCTGCAGCATTTTGTAGAAAGTCTTGCAGTTTATACCCATGGACAAGTGAGGTTCATTAAAAGCATTCGAGCACACAGAACGTGCAGCGTAGCTACGGTTGAAGTAGAAAGTCTGCATTAGACAGCTGCATTTAAACTCACATTTCCTGATATTTAGTCCTTGTAAACATTTTTTGTCTTAACTCAGTTATGTCAGAATAATAGAAGCATTTATTTCAGCTTTTATTTTTTTCATCACCTTCCCAAAGGGTCGGAAGCTGACGTGGACTTTCCTGGTATTTGATTTCAACATCTGTTTATCTTGGGTCAAACGCTTTTCACAATAAGTTGCTGAAGTTTTGGCCCGTTCCTCCTGACAGAACTGGCCTAACTAAGTCAGGTTGCTAGGCCTTGCGGGGTCATTATCTTCTTGAAAGACCTCCTTGCAATTAAGCTTTGATCTTCTGGCTAACGTCCTCAGATGTTGTTTCAATATATCCACGTAATTTTCCATCCTGATGATGCCACCTATTTGGTTAAGTGCACCAGTCGCTCCTAAGGCAAGGGATCCCTACTGCATGATGCTGCCTCCACCATGCTTCTCTGATGAAATAACATTATTCGTCTTTAACCTTTTCCTCAAAACACAACAATCTTCATTAACAGTACAATATTTGTTTCATCAGACAAGAGGACATTTCTCTGACAACTTAGAGCTTTGTCCACAATATGCAGCTACACACTGTAGTCTGTTTTTTATGATGCTTTTGGAGCAGTGGCTTTTTCTTCTTCTAAGTAGCCTTTCAGGTTGTGCCAATATAAGATTTGCTTTACTGTGGATATACAGTGGATGCTTTTGAACCTGTTTCCTTCAACATCTTCACAAGGTCCTTTGCTGTTGTTCTGAAATTGATTTGCACTTTTCACTCTGCAGTACATTTGTTTCTAGGAGACGGAACTTTTCTCCTTCCTGAGCGGCATGACGGCTGCCTGGTCCTGTGGTGTTTATAGATAGTATACTACTGTTCATACAGATAAGCATGTATCTTCATAGTTTTGTGCAGGTGCAGCGTTTCTTTCTGAGGTTTTGGCTGATTTCGTTCGATTGTCCCATGATGTCAAACAAAGAGGCTCTTCGAGGGTTTAGATAGGCCTCATGATACAGCCACAGGTGCACCTCCAATTGATCAAATGATGTCAATTTGCCAATCAGAAGCCTCTAAAGCCGTGGACCTGTGCAAGCTATTTAAGGCAGAGTCAGCTTAGTGTATATAAAAAATTACTAGTCATGCATAAACTGGATGTTCTAGCCAACTTGCAAAAACTATACTTTGCGAACAAGAAGTTGGAGTTTGACTGTAACTGTACACGTCTGTCTCATGGCAGACTCTGCACGCTAATCTGTCTGTGGGTGGAAGAGCAAAGACAGGTGGGCTAACTGCTATTTAGGCCATGCAAGGCCCATTTTAGCCCCATGTGAGGGTGAAACAGATGTAAATGAGCTTTTAAGCTGTAGCTAGCGAAACAGCATTCTCTGGAGCTACCTCATTTATCCCCCTCATCCTCTCCTAAGCTGGGGATCCAGACAGCCCATTGGAGGCTCGTGCCTGAGTTTTTTGGAAGCGAGGGAGTCATTTGTGATGGTGACCCACATGGCCTGATCTTCTGTCCATCAAGCCTCTGTTTCAGGCCTGAAATATGCTCATCTCCCAGAAGCTATGCCCGTCACTCCGTGGGCTCCCGTCAGGAATTTTCTGACTAAGAGCCCTGCGGTCTGCAGCGGCACGATAACAAAGCGTCTCTTCCCCCGTTTGGTTGCTGATAGTAAAAATACCATCAGGCGTGGATTATTAAAGATGGATTTTTTTTGGGGGGGGGGAAGGATTTTTAGCTCGAGATGTTTAGCATCTGTAATGTTCCTGCCACACCTGATATTGTGTTCGTTCTGTGTGAGAAGCAAGTGGCTGTTACTAGTGGATTACTGTTGCCATGGTTTCTTCTGTTTTGATCGTTCTTATATAATGTTATTGGTGACTGGTTGCTGTGAAAAATGAACACACACACACACACACACACTCACACACACTCTCTCACAGTTTGTGTCAGTAAATGTTGCTAACCACCCCCACATTCTTGTCCTTCCTCGAAGAGAGCAGCCTGAGGACAAACAACAGCTCCTCTCACATCATCTTGCTCTCTCTTATATTCATCACACCCTCTCTCTCTTTCTCCCATCACTCTCTCATTCCCTCTCTCGACCCTTCTCTCCTTTGCCCTTCTTTCAGCTTTATTGTCACCGTTTTCTCTCTCCTCCCCTGCCCCAATTTCTCCTCAATCCACTTTATCTCTCTACGGTCATAGCTGTATTGATTTTCACAAGGCCTCTCCTGTCATATCTCCATATCTCTTAATTCGCATACACTCCATCTCTCTCTCTCTCCACCTTGCAGGGCTGTTGTCATTTTCGCGTACACAAATACACAAGCGCGCACACAATTACTCCCTGCCTCTCTATCATTCTTCTATCTCCAGTTATCTCTGGCAGGCACACACTCTATCTGTCTTCCCCCCCTCCTCCCCCAGATATGATTATTATTAATCTCTTTTTCTTCTTTTCTATCAATCTCCTCTAAAATACACACAGTACCTCCGTCGCACTAAGCTCTGTCCCATTGACTTTTTCAAATTTTTCTGACACTCCTTTTCATCTCTCCTCTCTTTTTATGTCAGAGCTTTTGTTGTGGGTTTCTGTTGGAAGTCTCACTCTGGCTCCGACTGCCTGCTGCGCCTTCCAAGCGAGGCAATGTGTGTTTGTAGTACCTTCAGGGCACCGCATAACTGCAGAGTGTTTATAGGGCAAATCGCTGATAATGCCCTTTTCTCTTTGACGGTATCGCCGAGAAACACACATCGTGTGTCGGTGCCGTGCTGTAGATTTAAGTTCTCGCTGCTCGCTGGTTGGTATGACGGAGCTGTTGCTGTGGAGGCAAATTAGAGAAACACCTCACAGCGCTCACATATGAACCCACGTTGCTGCCTGTACTGAAGGTCTGTGAAAGCCTGTGTGGATGTTGAAACATGCTTCTGCAAAGATGCAATGTTTTTTGCTCAGGGGCACAAGGAAACAAGTTTTTGGATAAATTGTGGAAAAACAATAAAAATAAAAACCATACAATTCTTTTTTTAAGGTAATATTCTAGCAGCCGGGGTGTCAAAAACACTGGAGAGTAATGGAAAATAATCATCTTGTAAAAATACAGTAAGATTCCACAATATTTACAATGATATAGTGAAAGACATTGGTGAGTAAAATAGTAAATGATATGCATAATGATAAAAAAAACAAAAACAGCTGTAGCTTGACAAATGTCCAATCCTTGTAGATATTATTCACTGATAAAAACACATTCATTCAGCATTTTTGTTGTGAAAATCAACACCTGTTTTTTGTAGCTGTCAACAATTGTGTCGAATATTTTTACAGAATAAAACTTGAATTTAACACTTTTACCTATTAAACTAAAAGAAAATATTTGTGAGATTCCAATATATGATAAGATTATTCTTATATATAAGCCGTGTTATTAAACAAGACATGTCAATTCACAGTCTGTTTTGTAATTTTATGGATTTTATAAATGTGTATTTTGAAACAAAACTTGGGTAAAAATCTAAATAAAAACGGAAAATTTTCATATGATTTATATGATTATTTAATTTGTATTCTTTTTATTTTTTTGGCAGTGCAGATTTTTTCCATCTTGCAGTGGAGATGTGCTTAAAAACTGAACTTGTCGTATCAAAGGTTAAATGAGTCACTGAACAGACAAGAACAGGCTAAAAGGCCAACGCTGAACTAAAACAAGAATACACATGGTTACCTCACTGATTAAAAATACTTCCTTTTGTCGATCATTATTTCTTCTTTCTTCCGATGATAATAACAATTACCCTTTAAAAGCCTCCTTTGCTTTTATTTTGACTTTTAACATCAAACGATGACATGCGATAAGAGCCCAAATCCAGAACCAAACCAGGAATTACATGATGTGCATCTTAAAACACAAGCAACAGGGACTACTCATTGCAATAATAATACGCTTCAGTTGAATGACACTTCATAATTACCATAATCAAACAAACAAATCAAAGTACATCAGTACAAGATGTTTCAAAATCGCTCTGACAGATGAAAAATTTGAGTCATCTCCATGGATAAAGTTAGTTTCGTTGTCATGGAACATCTCGTCCTTGTACGTGATGTGTTTTTCTGATCCAGACAATCAGGTGAACCTTGAGACAAGATTGTTTTGTTGACTGCCATGTGCATTGTTTGGTAAATGTGGCACTGAGCCCTGGTACAGATTGCTGCGGTACATGCAAGTGTGTTGGCAGACGTCTGTTCATCAGTTTGTGATGTGCCGTTGGTACTTCTGAGCATCCTGAATGTCGTCCAGTTGGCTGTAACAGCACCTGTGGATGAGAATGAGCCATTTCCTTCACTGCACACATCTGAATCCGTTTGATGAATTTGTCTTGAAAACATTGTGCAGTCATGTAATAGAGAGTAAAGTTTAATGGGAGCAGATGTGTTTGGAGTCCGCTGGGAGACATGAATCACTGATGCTTTTTTTTTTTTTTTCCAACCAAGCACCTGGAGAAGTTATGTGGTTGTTGCAAACAGCACAAAGAAAACAGAGTTGAATTTGAGGTTGATGATGTCTTCCAGCTCCAGACAGACGCACCCGTCTGGTTCGACTCAAAGCTGCTCTGATCAATATTTTTATATACAGAATGGATAAAACATCATATAAAGTGTACAGTGAGAAAACCTCAGTGAATTATAACTTGTCTCTGCATTTCACCTCGATGTCACAGATCGCTGAAAGGAGACGTTCAACTCTCCCACAGCAGGAAGCTGAGTAAAAAGACTCATTACCTGCTCAGCACCAAAATCATAGATGAAGTTAGCAACAGGCTGGTAAACACAATTAGCCACTAAAGAGGCAGATATTTCCCCGGGGAGTTGGTATGAGGCCAAAAATAGAAAGAGACCGTTCATCAGGTGGCCAGAGAGCCAAATGAAAGCTAATGCTGCTGTGTGTCAGCTGGATGTGTGAATGGGTTTGTTAACGTGCCATAACAACTTTATTAGAGCGATAATTTATCAGCGCGCTGCTGCCAAGTGACCAAAAAACAATCAGTTATCGCAGGTGTAAGTGTTGCCTTGTCTGTGCCAAAGAGGCTAAATCCACTGTGAGAATTTGATTGCGCTATACTTTATACTCAGACACTCCAATAAAAGAGTGTATATCAATCACTTTTGGGGCAGAGTAATTTCAAAGTGCAGACGTCACCCAATGTGAAAACACGCAGGACAAAATGTATTTAATGATCACATGATGATACTCTGGCCAAGAGCAAAAAAGTGAGAGGTGGAGGGCATCTGGCCTGCACAAAAGATCAGTCCATCAAAAGCCTTATTTCTGAGGCCTTCTTCCTCCCACCTGCCCCGGCTTCCTAATCACCTTTTAGGCATCTTCACTCTCAACCACCTTCTGTTCCCTTCTCCCTCTCGGTCCCTCCTGCTGCTCCCACTTTCCACCCAAATCAGGTCCCCATTCTCTTCCTTCCACCCTCCCTCTCTCCTCCAATTTTGTCTTTTTTTTACTCACACTGTTCCAGACGCGTCATCCCTTTTTGATACATGTCCGTGTCTAATGTCCATCTCCTCATCTCTGCCTATTACCAGTCTCCCATTTATTTTCTTATCCTCCAATTTCACCGTTGCCTTCCTACACTTACCCCTCCTCCAGCCCCCCCCTCCTCCACATCCTCCTCCTCCTGCTCACCACCCTGCTCACGTCCAGGTCTGTTTCCACTGATAAGACTCTCAGTAACACACACACACACACACACACACACGTGCAGATAACAATGTTCCACTGCCAGCCTAGTTAGCATCACAGCTAACTGCTACTCCTCTCCTCCTTAATGTCGATGCTAATGAATGTGTCATCAGTGATCTTTCTCCACCAGCCAAATAATGGCTGTGAGTAGTCGAGAAACCAAAAAAAAAAAAAAAGACAGAAGGAGGGAGAAGGTGAAGACAGGAGGACAAAAAGCTCTTTCTTTTTTTTTGGTAAATCCATTTTGTGTGAGGTTGCACTGAAAACAAAGTTATTACCTGGCGTGTCATGGCCGACTCAGGTAGACACAGCGAGGAAGCTGCTGTCTCAGAGACACAAGCTGAGCCGCAGAGCAGTCAATTTGTTATTGGCAGACACGGATAAAGTGTTTCTGTCTGAGGCTTCTCTCAATCAACCACCAATCAACACAAGCCTCAATTAATACCAAGTTGGTGGGGCCTAGTTTAGAACAGTCCAAGTACACACACAATAAAAGATTTTTAAAACAAACTATGTTTCAGAAGCTGGAGACCTAAAAAATGCTGTAATATTATACCACCAATTAAATACATTGTCTAGCTTTAAGATAGATAGATATATTTAATGAATAAATCTACGTAAAATTACACATAAACAACTTCTTAATTACTTGATTGTTACTGATTTGATTTTTTTTTATTTTTAGAAACCCATTTTGAGCAATAAACTTGAAATGAACTGTTTAATCAATCAAAATAAAGAGGAGAGAATTTTTGCAAAATAACGCAAAATTTGCAAGTTCATCAGTCTTTTTCAGACAGGACACTTTGTCAGATTTAACCATTTATTTGAGATCACATACATTTAGTTTGGTGGTGACTCTGCTCGTGATGCTCTGGAACGATCTGCGCAAGCATGACACAGATAATCCCTGAGATCACAAACCCCCGCAGAGCCATGAATTTACAATTTACAATTTTTCGAATACAGTATACAGGAGACCAACTAAATAGTCTTCACTAACAGAATCTAGATTACATAGTTCAAGGTACAATAATGAACCATCTGCAACCTACAGTCCCACGATATGGGAAACACCAGGGTTATATGAGATTGAACAGTTTTTAAAAGGTGGTGGTTGGGGAGGAGGAGGTGATTTGATGATCTGCAGAGGCTGGAGTAGCAGCGATGTGGTGAGCATGAAGCGGGCAGAATGAATGAACGCTGCCTCAGTTATAAAGCACCCTAAGTGGGTGGGCTGGACTTTAGCGATGACGATTGGACAGGAGGGGCCATGTGACACCCTGACTCTGTGCCTGTTTGAACTAACGCGAAGCTCTATTTCTTTTGCTTTAAAAAATTCTAAATTATTGATTTTTCAAAGGTTACAGGTTTTTATTGTTATATTGTTACATTACAAGTGTAAATTTCCAACCTATTTTGTCATTTTCATGTATTTCAGACACGGAAAAAAAAAAATCCATAAACTGCATATTTTTGTGTATCCTTTTTCAACTCCTGAAATATTTATTTATTTATTTGAATGTTTTGGGGAATTTGAGTACACTATCAGATGAAACAAAAAGCATTCGCAAACACCAAAGCTAACAGTAAATCATTTCCTGTTGATTCTCACTAACTGGATTGGACCAGTTGGTTCAGGACACTTTGAAGATTGGTTTCGACACAGTTGTAAATCACATCCATGTCCTGATGGCTTGTGGATGCAGAGCCTAGTTGGGGACACTAGTTCCTGCTCCTGTCATGTGGCATCAGATTCAATTTAAGTTTTCATAATGTTATTTATAGATCGCCAATCCACAATATAAGTCGTCTCATGGCACTTCATATAGTGAGTAAAGACCTGACAGTGTTATATTATTGAGAGAAACCCAACAACTCCACTTCAGGAAGAACTTGGCAGTTTTTCAGCCATTCTGGGGTTTCTTCCAAAGATAATGTTTAATTAGTACTAAATTCCCAAACACAAACTCTGAAAAGTCCCATCACCAAAGGATCACATCAACAATAGCTTCATTTTGGGAGGAATTTTTGCACAGACCAAGGAATCTCAATTTTCTCCCCAATTTATTTTCATAGCCAAACAAGAATATCAATTACAGCAGCTCATAACCTTTTAATGTAGTCGGTTCAGATAAGCATGAAAAGTCAGACACGTTTGGGATATAATAGGAGTCAATCCAGTTTCCTTCTGGAGTATACATGTGCACATTTTTAACCATATTACCGCACTACGTTTTGAAGTTTTGGACTGTGACGTCTCCAGTATAGAGTTACTTGATGGGAAATAACTGAGGTCATATGAGAGGAGTGAGGTATTTTTGTGAGTGCCACCGCAGTCACTGATGTAATTCCCCTGGCTTTTGACTGTCTGCCTGTCGAACAGACTGAAATGCGGAGAAGTTGCCAAACACAACAGTAATGAACAAGGCTGTGATTAGTTTCATGACACAGCTGCTGATGGGGGGCAGGAAGGCTGGAGCGCACGAGGAAAGAGGAAGCAAATATAATGTATGCATGTTTAAATCAAATTTCCAATTTCTTCACGACGAAGCCGCTCTTTTTATGGAATTCATTTGCATATCTGGAAGTACTTAAGCATGAGGTGACAAGAAAAGGTAAGAGTGAGCATGAATCATTCCTCTGAGTGAGATAAAAACCCAATTGGGTTGGAAGATCATGAAAAATAGACAAAACGGCTCCATTTATCAAAAAACATTTACTTCTATTTGGCTCTGTAATAAATAAGCCGGATTCCCTACACTTTGTTTGCAATAGCTGAGTCATTTTTCACATTCAGCCCTCGTAAACAGGGTTGTACCAGCTACTGCTTGCTATATTCCGTCCAAGCCATCTGATACATTGATGTCTGACCCACATCCCACATATACTCAGAACTCAAATGCCATCCTATTCTGTCCTAAATGTCAGTGCAACTGAAAGTACCCCCAAAAGTGAGGCTTTGAAAAAGGAGACCGTCGCCTGGATGCCATGTGTGAATACAGTTCTTACATTTTCAGCCATACTATTGCACTCCACTACGAAGATGTATAGTGTGTGTGGTCGCGGTACACCCACATGGATGCATCTGCCACTGTTTAAAGACAAAGCCATAAAACAAATACTAGAAGAATCCTTAAAGAACATAGTGTGGATATAGAACGGTGCAGCTGTAAGAATAGATCATTGGAATAAATAATAAAATGCAATACTCTGGTTGAATAATGCAAAGAGCTAAGACAAAAGTCAATTTTTAAAAATGATAAATGCAGTTTACCAAAGAGCATTTATTTGTTTATTCTCTGGTATTTACCATTTGTACAGTTGAAAGGTTGCACACAGCGGTAGGAAAACACCACCTGTTCCTTTGGTGTGTCATTCTTAAATCATTCTCAAAGCTGAAAGAGATGTCTCAGCAAACAAATGTTGCAGCAAATTACGTTAGAGCTGTTAGATGTCATCCATTTATCAGGCGCACATAAAATGTTATCACCAATCCTGGAGTCGACAAAGCAAAACTTCTTTTTTTTTTAATCTTCTCGACATCTCGAACAGATGCACCGACAACCACTAGTAAGTCTGTTAGATGTGCACCACTTATTTAATGCACAAGGGTTTCACTGTCATCAGATAAGAGCAACTTTAATCCGACAGACACTGCTGCTGTGGATTTATTCTTGGATGTAACACCTCTAATTGACAGGACTGCCTTTGTGTGGCTCCCAGTTCTTTCACTGCACCTTTGCCTGCTTCTAAATGTAATGCAGTGACGCAAAACAGTGCACTGAGGTCGTCCACACGAACGTAAGCGATTTACTGCGTTAATGTTAATGCTCCAAAGTGAGTCTGTACTGACCCACTTTAGAAGTTTTTGCTTATTTGCAGTCTTGGTATGGTTGGATGCGTTCAGTGGATAGACAAGTCCCTGATGCATTCGCTTCATACAAACACATCTTCTGGTAAGTTTTCTGATGTTCATGTTTTGTCTTCTGAGCTAACTTGAGCACATTAATCGCTCAGATCAGAGTTTAAGAGTGTGTGAACTCGCCGCTGTACTCTGGGGACCTCTTTGTAAACATGCTAAATTCTGAAACTGGAAGATGTGAATGTGTTTGGAGCGCAAAATAGCTGGAACAAGAGCTGGAACAATAGCTGGAATCAGTACACTACAATAGGCCTCCAATGTGTCACAACAGCCAAAGTGCAGGTGTAAATAATGAAATTACTGATGGCTGAAAACCATCCAGCTCCTTCATTTTCAAGGCTCTGGTGCTGTGAATGCTGGCTCAATGACATGGCTTACAAAGACACTTCAAGAGAAAAGAGAGGTTGAGAACAGTAATGGCAACACCTGTCCTTTCTCCTCCTTGACCACACACTATCACATCAACCTGTTTGTTAGCTTGACAAAGAGGCACAAATTGTTTGCAAGGACAAAGATGACACCAGCGTATGTAGGCAAACCATAGACTGTATAAAAGATGGACGTAGCAACCAGCCCCGAAAAATGTAGCCAACCCGGAAGTGTCAAAAACCTGCAATACCACTACGTCCGCTAGTCCTGGCTCCAAAAAGCCCTGGCTCCCATAGAAATAATTTGGAAAAGAAGTGATCACAGACCATGAAATACCGCATTCCTAGAGCTCAGGATTTTTTTTTATTAGTTTTCATGGTCAAGTCCAGAGATCAGGTGGCCAATCTGAAAATAAATCAATACTGAATTTTAAAAAAATCATCAACATGTTGCGGGGCAAGGGGCGTGGCTGGCTTGATTGACAGTCGGCAGCGACCATACAGATGAAGCGAGCAGAAGGCGGTAAATGTGGGCGGGCGAGAGGGCCTGCGTCTCAATACATCTGACCAATCGCTGCTCCTATGGCTCCACCCCCCTCCGACGATTTTTGCATCACTGGCTCCAAAAATCCAAGATGTCAACCAGGAAGTAGCAAAACCCTGGCTTCATTTTCTCAGTGCAGAAACCAACGGGTGATGTCACGGTAGCTACGTCCATCTTTTATACAGTCTATGAGACAAACGTTGAACTGCAGCTAAGGAGAAGAACTACTACTGAGGTGCAACAGCATACATTGCACCCTTAGTTGAGATTTTAGTTGAGTTGGAACTTGGGCTGATCCAAGTTGTGCAGGTCTGCTCCATTGGGTTGGCCTACGAAGCTGCACTTGGGTGCCTTTGACTGCGGCTGAACAACTTCAGTCTATTAGTGTTGGCTTATTGTCCAGATATTGTTCTATGTGTATTCAGGAATGAACATGAGCAGCAACACAGACTCCACAGCTGCAGACACAAAGACAGGTCATGGAGTAAAACGTGACATTACCGGTGGCAAAGTCATTATAAAGACTCCGGCTAAAGTTAGACTAGCCGTCTGAGTTTGACTGTCTACTACCACCATGGTCACTCGCTCCCATATGACCTCGGTGAAGAAGAACCTGCAAATAAACTCATCAGCACAGCGGGGGAAGGCAAAGAAGACAGAACAGCAAGAATATTCCTGCAAAAATAAGCTATATTTTGCTACACTCGAAGAACTTTTAGGTCAAATTGCAATGCTGATTTTGCATAATAGCAAAGGTTTGTCTTTTCACATACGTTTGCTGCAACCATAAAGTATTTGTATTTGTATGTTGTGTCTGATCCTGATAAAAACAGTTATAGAAACATAAAAACTGGGCACTTATCATGTCTCGGAGGACAACTGTCTCTATCATGACGCCACACAAGTGTTCCTCCACTAATTCCAGATGCACTCTAAGTCATTTTATCCTGGAACTGGGCCTGAAAGGACAATTTTAAACAGTACTCGAGCTGACAAAATTACATAATTGGTTATCTAAAAACTGAAATTATAACTGAAAGCTATCTGCATCAATATGTACCACTAGAAATTAGTAAGAAGGTACATTTTGTAAAACTTACGTGACCTGACCGTTGAATGTACTGCTGCATTAAAGCAGAAGAAGACCATGTAACGCTGTATGTTTATGTGTTTGGGGGGCGGGCAGGTCAGATTGGCTAAGGGGTTGGAGCAGGAGGTGTTTGCTGGACTTGGCCTCCACCAAGCATGATGACTTGCCCGACCCCTGGCCTCAGGGTCGCAGGCCAGACTTCTCCTTTCCTGCGATGAGCTGTTAACTGACCTCCGGGGCAGTCAGTCAGGCTACAAGACTGTGTTTCTCCCTGTGTGTGTTTTTCTCCGTGTGTCTGTGTGTGTTTCAACCTCAGTTCCCTGTGATCTGATCCACCCTGACAAGGCAACAGGACCGAACAATAAAAATGTCTATTTTCCTTCTCTCTCGTTCGCTCCCTCTCTCCGCACGCTTCGGGCGAAATGGGGGGAGGTGATTAAACAGAACAAACCCACTGGAAGAATGACAATCTTTAAGAATAATTTTTGTAACCTAAATCCGCCTTTTGTACGGTATAATACGGCAAAATGCAACAGATGAATGTACAGAGCGTAAATGTTATTGTTCCGACATTGGTTGATTTATTATGTGATCGTGTGTTGTGATTGTACGCAGCACAAAGAACGAGATGAATAACAATATGTCATGGAGCATCTCCAGCTGGACCTCTGACTGGATTTTAGGTGCATCCCTCCACTTAACATACTGAATTATGTAGAACAAGATCTTCCGTATCGTACATTTAAATTCCGCTAAATTAGAGCTGCTGACGTCTTGCCACATGTAGTGCAAGCTGTTGATTTTCATTGGCTGTTCACCATTTTATCAAGCACTGTTGAAATTCATCTTCCCAAGAGAATAAATCCTAGATTTTGATGTTACACGCTTGTCCATTGGGAACAGCGTCTTTGGCTGCAAACCGTTTTATTCTACTTGCAGTTATACCTGATAAGTGACGCGTGAATGGATTATGACTTGCTGAATTGTAGCAGTTATGAGACAGTTCCCATTCTCGATAAAATTACACTTCCATACGACTAAACTGGGCTCTCAATTATGTCTCTCAGCTGTGATGCCAAAGGAAAGATTTTCAGTTAGAAAGAGCCACAAAGTCTGCATTAGGAAGTAGAAGGAGAAGAGGTCATCGACTGGACTCCCAGCCAGGAGAACAGCGCTTGTGTCTGGCGAGGGACCGTTATTCTCAGAGTTGGGTTTCATCTTCACTCATTTCCTAAATCTTTGGGTTAGGTTAAGGAATTACCACGTTCTGATTGACACACACAACTACTACATGTTGGAAGTTTGGTTAAGTTTAACCACCAGAATGAAGTGATTAGGAAGGATATGATGGTTTGGATACAAAAATATGACCCTTTTACTACATGCTTGAAGATTCTCCTCCATTTCTTGTATTACGGTCATCACAAGTCCAACCCCATCAAACACATGATTGGCTGGCTGAAAAGGAGTGACAGCAAAGCAATGAAATAAATAAAGGTATGTTGATCAGATATGGATTTGTGACGCATTATAAACTCACATAATCCAGCAGAAAATAACTTTCCCTCAAAGTGTAATCGACAACATAGTTCAGTTGTATGGAACCATATTTTGTGGAGACGGGGTTGTCTCCAGGTCAGTGCTAAAAGCAAAATAAGACTTGAGCCTTTATGTCTTCTTATCCTTGTTTATATCTCTGCTCAAAGAAGAGTCCTGGAGGTGTTTCGAAAACTCTTCAAGACTTGAGAGCTGAACTCTTCTGACTGTGTTTTCTGCTCAAGTTTTCAGAGATTACATTTGACCTCACTTGACGTACAAAAAATATACATGTGTTTATGTATAAAAACATAAATGAATGTAAATAATATAGACATTTATGACAGATATAAGGACATCTGTCATTGCTGACAACAATCTGTCTTTTAGAAAATGTTGCAGCTTGGGAAGCAGGTTCAAAATCTTTTTTATGGAGAGTATATTTTTTAGCCAGATTATAAGAAATGTCTACAAAAACATGCCCATGTCTCTTTTATTGCAATTGTTCATTCAATGCATTTAATCATATTAGTTTATATTTAATCCGATCACAGTACCTAACAAGTCTATTGTATTTCTTAAAGCACTTCACTTGTTTTTTGTATTATTATTGTTAGCAGCACTCCTGTTTTGCATGATTACAAATACCTCCCTCGCTCCTGGTTTTTTTCCTAATCACTGCCACGATTCTCTTCGTTTTTCTTCCTGTCTGCTTGTTTAGAGAGACTCCCTCAGCCATACGCTCGGCAGCACACTGAATTGTGAATCCAAACAGCCAGAGCAGCAGCAGATAGACAGTGACTGAGGAAAGAGAGGGAGGGGGGTGCTGGTGAAAGATAAAGAGTGAGAGAGCAGAGAGGGAGAGAGAGAGCGAGAGAGAGCGAGAGAGAGAGAGATGAAAAGCATGCTAAGCGAGAGAGAGGCGCTCATACTGAAGGAGGCAGAGGCAACAGCTACAGCAACAGCACGCTCCTTCCCCATCCTCCCTCTCTCCTCTCATAATCCCACATCCACGCCGGGGGAGATGGAGGGCACCCTGACCCGCTGAGGAGCTCTGACTGAGGGACAGGAAAGTCTCACGTGAGCCTCCCCCCCCTCCCCCCTTCCCCCTTCTTCTGTGAAGGCCCGGATCATTTTTTTTTGGGGGGGGGGAGACAATAATCAACAAGGAGTGAAAGGAGGTGTGTAACCACGAGCTTGCCGGCGGGAGGGAGGGAGGGAGAAGGAGAGAGAAGAGAGGGGGATGAGTGGTAGGTCTGGTACAGCTGCTGATGCCAGGGTCTGACAGCGAGACAGACTGAGAGGAGATCTGAGGAGGAGTGGAGGTTTCTCGCACGTGTGGAGCAGCGTCGGCAACTTGTGGTGCCGGAGAGGAGAAAACAGATTCAACATACGCACACAGCTGGACAGATGAGGAGGCATCAGGGACCACGCTTCAGTCCTGGGTACGTTCATTTACACCACACACACACTCACACACGGGAATTTCACCCTCTACGGTTGCTGGGTTTTTACAAATAGAGCGCCGACACACTTGAAACGCAACAGTGCGTGTTAGCTGATCTTCAGGGTTGACGACTACCTTCCCTGACAAGTCTCCCTACTTGCCCTCAGATACTTGCAGCAAAAAGCAAAAGAGGAAGCAGAGGAGAGGTTACGTGTGTGTGTATGGTCATGCTCTTTTATCCTCCACGTCTTGTTATTACATTACTGTATGCCAATTCAAGTGATTGCACGTAAATAAACCTCCGCCGGTGGAAGGCTGTCATGTTTCGGTTCGCTGGACGTAACTCTCTGCTGGCTGTAACATTGCTCATTACATTAACTTTGTACATGAGTTATGTGTTCTGTACACAGTGTGCCGCCATAAATTGTGCACAAAAAAAAAATAAATAAATATCATAATCTGAATGCAGAACTTGAATGGCAGCTGAAAAAAAAAAAACATAAACTGAAGTGTCCTGTTTGTGCTCTCCGGTCCGAGACATGTATAGCTCTGCTCACCCGTGCTACACCGCAGGATGCCATGAGTGGTAACATGACATGAGTGGCCATATGTTACGGTACATAGTGACGGGCTGCATATGGCCTCTGACAGCAAGTTTACATGAGGCGTTTCAGCCAGTAGCCTCTATTTCTCTTCATCTAATCCCTCTTATTTTCCTCTCTCTTACTCTTTTATTCCCCACCATTTTCTGTCTTTCTCCATTTCCAATTACAGACTGTCACCTCTCTCCCTTTCCACCTGATCCTATCTCCTGTTTCATTCTCTTGCTAAGCAATTACCTTTACCTGAATCTGCCTCTCTGGACAGCACGGCTGGCTAGTTTTCTGTCTGCCTTCCCAACAATGAAAGTGAAGGATGGGGTTGTGATTTCATGACCATTTTTTATTTTATTTTTATTATTTTTTATGGCTTCCTGAACCTGAGCATAAAAGCAACATCAGTGAAGCCTGAACGCAGAAGCCACCTCGTGTTACTGCTGCTCACGTAGATCCGGAACAGATATGTAAATATGAAATACCTGTGGGGGCTTTTTCGGCGTGCGGAAGAATTATGCCTCTAATCATGCAATCAGCTCATTATTTCCTGCTCCTCATTAACTTGTTTGGGTTTCTAACTTTATCGCTGTTCACAGCCTCAGCTGCCTGAAAACAAAACAGCAGAAAATACCTTACCCAGACGGTGCTGGCGGGCAGATTGCTCCCAGCATACAGGAAAACTTGCTGTTGGAGTTTAAGCGAGTTGAAACTGGCTCTTTGCTCTTCTCTATGTACCCTTGTCTTCCCAGCGTTCCCTATTTCTCTGTATTTACCTTTTTTCTATAGAGGATTATAGGAAGGATCTGCTCGCGAGGATGCTTGTTACGATCAAACCGTATAACTTCTTTACTACAACAACTTCCACTGAGCACACACACACACATTTATAATAAAAAACAAGCACACGCTCCCACTACCAGTATAACCCTTTTAGCGCAGCAGTGTGACAGCAACCTGAAGCACTGCCAACTCCGTAAAATAGTGTGAGAAGCCTGCGCCTGGAAATGAGACATTGTTGGATCGCCGAGGAGAAAGATAAGAGCAAGAGGACATAATGAACAGAAAAAGGAAGATGGGAATGGTGACACAAAATTAAATAAAAGGAGATTAAGGTGATGGAAAGAGTTTTGAGGCTGACAGAAAAATGGCAGAATGTGGGCGAAACTGTTTGGCCTCTGTGTTGACAGGTGCTGATTGCAGATGTCTTTTTCCAGTGAGTGGACATGGCGGCAAAGTGATAGTTTTCAGCCACCCTGTGGGGAGAGAAAGGGAAGAAAAAGAAAGGGAGAGATGCTGATTTCTACTGGAAGCAGAGGATGTTTGATTTATTTATGTTTTGCTTCAACTTCAAGTTGGATGTTATTCTCACAGTTTTGGCCTTTAGTCCATATGAACCTGTTATATGCAGCAGGGCGAAGCAGTCAGAAAGTTTAACAACAGTTTATAAGTTGGGAGGTAGAAGTAAACATATCCAAAATGTTGGTTATAATTTCACATTGAACAAGACAACTGCATGTGCTCAGAAAAGATGTTCTACCACTTCCTTCCACTGCACAAAGGTGACGCCAAAATATTGCAGAGATCAGCGCTGCCATCTTGCGATAGTGATAACAGTAGTGAGCGGGAAGGCGGAGATGTACTATCCTTGCTCGCTTGTCTGACCTCTTGATCTTCACACCAGTCTAGCATAATCTTTACTTCTCTTGGATTGTCGTGGAGGCTCGCTGCACGCTTATCTATCTTTAGATAAAAATGACTCGTAACTGCCAGTAGGCGTCTCTGTGCAGACTCTTTTTGTAAATGACCTAACCACTGAACATGGCAGTGTCCATTTCCAAGATATTTTGGATTCACTTGAGGGGAGTTGCCATGTTGTTCATCACTACGTACGATCCACACTCAGGATACTCACGTCAAGGTTTTCCATCTATCCAATCATCTATCCATATACATTCTTCCACTTGTTGGGAATTGGGTCATGATGGCAGCGAGTTGAACGTGTCCTTCAAGATGTCCTTCCCCCATTCTAGCTCCCAGGCCAGATGAGATATGTAATCCCTCCAGTGGGTTCTGGGTCTACCCAAAGGAAGGCACCCAGAGGGCATCATAGCCAGATATCGAAACCACCAGTTGGTTCCTTTCAACACGAAGGAGCAGTGACTCCACTCCGAGCTACCCTTTCTCCAAGGGTAAGCCCAGCCACCCTACAGAGGAAGCTTATTTTGGCTGCTCGTGTCCACAGTCTCATTATTTTGGTGACTACCGACAGCTCATGGCTGTAGCTGAGGTAGATGGACTTGTAAACAAGAGCTTCACCTTCCCACTTAGCTTCTCCTTCACCACAGCTGTTTGGTACAACCCCCGCATTACTGCAGATGCTGCACCGATTCTTCTATCCATCTCATGCTCCATTTGCCCGTCACTCATGAACAAGATCCTTATTTAAAATCCTTCGCTTGAGGCAGACACTCACCCCAACGCAGAGGGAGCAATCTAGCATACTATATAGCATGCTAGGAAAAACAAATACTGTGTAAACAGTATGCCAAATGCAGTAAGCCAAAAATACCAGGATGTCCCACTACATCCAGTCATATTGTGCATTTTGCAAGCCAGGATGCTTTTCTAGCGATTCTGAACCGCAATCCACTGTGCAGCGGAAGATACCTTACCGTGTCTGGCACAGCTATAAACAAAATTGAGCCTTTGAGAGCCCACACCCGCATAACAGTCCTTGAATATATGAGCAGAATGGTCAGTTTAAGCTACAATATAATGACAAAGTAATATGTCCCAGTTCAGTGCATACAGCACATACATTGTGAGAGCAGCTGTAGTACGCACTGAAAGCAAAAAAACGCTTCATGAACAGATAGTTTAAGCTGCTCAAATCAGCGGCAGCATCTGCAATATTACGAGGCTCACTGCTTTCATCCACCTCATTTACAGCCGCAACAGGCTTCTGTTGTCAGTGAAAAGGCCCAGAGTTGGTAGACACCAAAAATAGAGCTAAATGGAACATGAATATGAATGAATATTTGTCAGGAAGCATGACACCATATTAATGATCATGTTGCTGCGGAACTACTGGAAGTGTAAACACACAGTTGTGGAGTATCTCATTCAGTTTCTCAGTGTTGTGTTTACAGCTTGTTTCGCTACCCCCAAGGTGGCAAAAATCAATTCACTCAATTGTCTGACTTGTTTTTAGTAATGTTCTAGCTTTTTCTCACATTGGTAAGTACTCTTGTATTATAGCCAATACAAATGATTGCCAAAACTGTAAAAAAATAAGATGCCAGTTGTAAGAAATTTGCCTTTGAGGCTTAAAACCCTCATTGGAGTGAAGAGTTCAGGGAACATGGCAGATCGTGAACACACATAGGGTGAAGGCTTCGGGGAGAATAATTGAGCATCCCGTTGCTGCTGGAGGAGACGTGTGAGAAGAAAATCGACGGTGGGCTGCACCGAGAGGATTTGATTGGGAAGGTGACCGGGGGCATGTGGGTGTGTTGAAGGAGCTTTTGATCTCAGTGTATGCACAAGAGTATGAATGCATGTGTGTGCGAGGAGGATGGTCGACCTTGAGCGATGCACCAAAGGGTCTTAAGGATGTCCTGCGTGGAGAATTGCTTCTATTAGATTGCGGGATGGCGATTGAGGTGATTGCACGGTCGGAAGAGCTACGGCCCACATTCGCCCACAGCCGTCCGCCGACGCGCACGCCGACTCTATGCCGATCGACGAACACACACAATCAAACCCCAGTCTTTAATAAAGTGTGGAATTACAGTGCTGAGCCTTGTGTTGCATCAGAGGTCGCTCACAAAAACTGAAATTTAATGGCCTTGCTTCCAATATCACTCGGTGTGGGTGAGTGTGTAATATCACCACCGAGTGCATGCATGTGTGTGTCCAGAGAGGTTATTGGGGTTTCAAGGTGCAGGCCGCCGGTGTTGTCGCACATGCACGGCGTAAAACAAAGGCCGTGATCCCAGTGAATAATGGACAAGAAGGCCTCTACCTCGGGCCAAATAACATGCAGGTGGGAACTACAACTCCTCTGCAGTGTCAGCCTCCTCCATCACTCCATTACGACCTCCTGATCTTCAGCGCCTCCTCTTCCTCTCTTTCTTTCACTTCCATCTCCATGATAAATTATTCTCTCGCACACTTTCCCCGTTTCCCTCGTGCTGCCCTTTCACTTTCCACTTTGCTTACTTTAATTTACTTTCCCGGCTGCATTTTCTCAGCCGTGACCTCGAGGCCCCTCAGGTTCTGTTGTTCATTCTTCGGCTCGCGGTTTCTCCCCGTCTGCCTGTCTGTCTGTCTGTCTGCTACACTTCCCCTGTCTGTCTGTCTCTCTCAGCTGCTTGGCTCTGACAGGAAAGTTTTAAGGTCACCTGCTATCTCCTGCCTGGCACTCATAATGAATTAGCATTTGGCTTCGCCTCATTATTCAGTCTGACACAACCGTCCCTTGACTCACTCTCAATGTCTTTAAAATAAACGTTCAGATTCAATTGAGCAACGATTGAATCTTTCCTTTCTAATTGCACAAATCTTACCGTCTGAGAGATCCTTCAAGGTGCATCCTTCCATTTTTATGTTAAAGAGCTCATTAGCACTGCGATTAGAGCAACTAAAACAGCCTCATACTACTGATTTTCAGTGTTTGTCTCGTTCTACTGCAAATATACGTATATTTACAGATGCGCTGCCGCCTTGTCTCATTTTGAAGAGAGCTCCTTACTTCCTCGACACCTCAGCCTGAGCCTCCCTAATAAGGTTTCTTGTTCGACTGCAGAAAGCAGAAGCATAAACTGTTGTAGACAAACAGCCTTTTACAAGAACATCACGTAACTGCAGTTAATGTTACACTCTGCCAACAGAAATTATTATCCGGCCTCTCTTCCGATGCAGAGCAAAAGTACTCATGACAATACAATGGCTTAGTGTTGGCTAAGAAAAATACACAGTTTGCTTCTTACAACGGTCACATTAAAGGCAGTTTAGTGACCTTCAAGCTAAGCCTTGAACAGGCAGTAATGTGTTGCTTCTCTCTGTGATTCTTTACAAAATGTGCTAATGTAATATCACCTGTATTCAAGCAGCAGTTGGAGGTGCATAAAACCCACACTATTTAAAATCTTCACATAAAAATGTGTGAGAGTCATGCTGTCTTTGGACCAACAAGGACCAGAACACGACCAGACAAATGTCATCAGACTAGTATCTACTCCAACAACTCAGCGTGTTCGAGCATTTTTTTTATTTTTTTTGTCTTATCAGCCTGAATTTCTCCACAACTCCGAGCTTCGACAGCTTCAAATCAATCTGCTGTTGTGCTGAATTTAGCTTCAACAAAGAACATTGACGAAAAATAGCATTACAGTAAACAGGTGGTGAGACTGGTACAGCTGCACAAGTTACTGCAAGTCAATCCACCAGCTCTTAAATCAACATATTTATTTAATCAAGCGAGAAGCATTAGGGTAAGTGTTAAAAGAAACCGACACAGCAGCATCAAATGAATTCGATATTGGCATATTAGTTAGAGCAAAACACAGAAACAAGATCCTGGCTAACATGAACACAATTCACAGTCAAAAATGAATGTCAGACCAGAATATTAATGTTTGGAGCCATGCGGACAGAATGAAGAAGCTTTGAAAAGGACTGCAAGCCTCTAAGTTTGGGGCATTTTGTCTATTAAGATAGCGTGATATCAAGGGATCATATTTAAATAGCACTTCAAGCACATTTCGTGTGTCACTTCTTAGGCATTTTAAGGTTTTTGCATGTAATTTACAGCTCTAAAATACCACCCCAGTTGGTAAGATCAGGGTTAAAGCCAGAGGAAGGGGGTCATTTGTTGTGACTAAATAGCGTGCAATGACACACCAAACACAAAAACTGCATTCCAATAACACATAAAGTGACTTTTCATGATAGCGAGCTGGTCAAGATGCCTGTGGTTGCCATTTAAATTAGACATCTCTCACTTCATCCCTCAAAATGTGGCCTAAATGAGAAGCTCACTAGCGCGTGAGAGAGAACATTTGTCTTTATGAGTTTTACGGGTTATGGACTGGATGGTTAAATGTCAAAAGGTGAGAGTCTTTTAACACCTGTTGAAGGAGTTGAGTCCGACAGCTTCGTGTGTGTCCGTGTATGTGTGTGTGTGCGGTAGACCTCTCATTACTTGCCCTGCTTGAATTAAGGACTCATGTTTCTCAGACTTCATTAAATGTTCATGTGGGTCATGAAGTTTGTGGCTCTGCTCACCTGTGCTTCCCGTCTCTCCACAAATGTCAATGCAGGTCAACGAGATTACGTTTATATGTGAGAGCAAGTGTGTGTTCGTTAAAGTGCGCCCATATGTGCTATTGTTAATTGAATGTTAATGCAGGTTAAGCAGTATCACCTTACCTTTTAATAATGCAGCTAATTTAATGACCACATGCAGGATGCAGGAGCTCCACTTTCTTCACTGCACTTTTCCTCTTCTCCTTTTTCTGTCTGTGTGTGTGAGAGAGAGAGAGATGAAGGTGTCAATTTATACTGATTTGGTTTGAACTCGTGTGACAACCTGCAGTAATGTAGATTAAAATTAAGATGTACAGAACTCTCAACATTACTGATTGAAGTGATTGCATGTGTATGCCTGTTGATTCAAGTGTGTGTCTGTGTGTGTGTGTGTGTGTGTGTGTGTGTGTGTGTGATGGCATCTAATGCCATCTGTAGAACCGACCTTTGGGGCAGGGGGGATGTTATTCATTAACTCTAGCAGCATGATTTCTAGGCACTACTGGAGTGTGTGTGTGTGTTTGTGTGTGTGGAGCATGCTCTTTACACACATAAGGTCAATCAGTCTTACTTGCTTCACTTTCGCTCTTTTCCCCTTTCCTTCCATCGCTCGCTTTCACTCTTTCATCAGTGATTCTCAGCGGATGAACACTGCTCTGATCCATGAGGACTCTGTTAATGAATGCTGTATTGCTATTGATTCCTCCTCTGATCCCTCAGTTTGTCCAGCCACAATAAAAAACACGTTTTCCTTGTTGAGAGGAGGGCTCAGCTGATAGCTGTGATGGAGTGTTGCGCCCCGGTCCTGCAAATTGGATTTTAATGATTCAAGTATCATTTCTTGAGCACCGCTCGCTGCTCCGCACAGAAATTATAAGGTGATGTCCTCTGTGAAAGACTGAGAGAGAAACGAATGGAAAAGAAGTGTTTCATCATTTTAAAATACGTTAAAGGGCTTTTTACATGAGGGTGTTCACTTTGCATTAAAGTCAAACTAACTTGCTAAGAAATCAGGTTTACAGAAAACTAGGACGGTGTCATCACCTCCTGTGGGAAAATGTTTTGTCCTCTGGTCTTCTGGGTTGACAGTGAGTTTCTGCCCCAAGCAAAGGAGTTCAGGAATCTTGTGATCTTGTTCACAAGTGCTCGGAATATGGAGCCTGAGATGAACAGATGGAGCAGTGCAGCATCTGCACTAATGCGAGTGTTGTACTGGAGTGTTGTGGTAAACAGGGAGCTAAGAACGGAAGGCAAAGCTCTGGATTGTTCCAACCCTCGTCTATTGTCATGAGCTCTGGGTAGAAACCAAAAGATTCAGATTGCGCATACAACCAGCAGAAATTAGTTTTCTTCGTATGGCTGCACCCAGGCTTAGAGATGGTGTGAGGAGCTCTGACTTCCACAGGGAGCTCGCTGTAAATTTGCTGCTCCTTCATGTCGAAGGGAGCCAGCTGAGGTGCTTTGGGCATCTGATTATGGCGCCTCCTGGACGTCTTTCTTTTTGGTTTTCGGAGCACATCCGACTGGGATGGGACCAGGGTAGACCCAGTACTCGTTGGAGTGATTGCATATGTCATGTGACCTGGGAACACCTTGGGATAAAACAGGAGAAACTAGAAAACATTGCTGAGAAGATGGAACCAGACTCTGGGTAAGTGGAAGAAAATTAATGGAGAAATGGATGGATGGAGGACAGCGTAATATTGATTCACATTGATAGGGTGGATTGGCCCAATATTTGTGTCGGAGAATAACAAATATCGTAAATAATGTCGCTTCAGTGGAAACAAGCTACGTTGTCATCTGTTGGTTTTTTGCAGTTAGTCTCCACTGTTCTCCTTTCGTTACTGTGATTCCCTTCATTACTCTGTGTCATTAGGTGAACTAGCCTTTGTGTACTGAGAGAAGCATCACAGTATGATGGCTTCCTCCTCTTTGCTGCCACCTGACTCCAAAACGTACCTCACTTCACCTATTTCAAAGGTCCCAATCAGTCCCAAGGGTATATATCTGCCATCTAACCTTTGGTCTTTGTTGGACTGTCCTCATTTTCATTATTATGCCTAACAGCTATCTAGTTGTGAGTGCCTTCATGTCAAAGGCAGCAAATGGCCGATCACAAACATGGACAGGTCGGTAGCTGATAATAAATCTAAACTTGTATGAGAAATTAAAAGCTAAAGCAAGGAAGGAAAGCTGGGGGCTGGCAGGGGGAATTGTGAATGAGTCAGTTAATAGGCTCATCAGCATCACTGCCCCATCAATAAGGCACAGCTGATCTGACTGTAATTTCAATTGTGTATTCCATTAAATGAATACGTTACTTTGATGTATTCATATGGTCTGTACGATAATTTTAGCCTGATTGTTTCAGCAGCAACCCCGGCAGGGTAAAACAGTCCTGAGAGGAAATGAGGAACAAATATATAGAACAAATCATACTGGTAAGTGGGTTAACTTGTAAATCTTAAAAGGTCAACAAGGCTTTAGTTCTTTAATCATTCTCTGTTCTATGATTATGTCGTTATATGAAGGCCTATAGAACAATGAAATGGCTCTGAAACCGCTTGCAGCTCTGCAGCAAACTGTTGCTGTCCTCAGGGACCCTCTCACTGCCTGCGCACTGAGCTACACAGGATCTTCTACGAATGGCAATGCTGTTTTCCAAGAGAATTGATTGGTCAGTACACAGTGCTTTTATATACATTGATCTGTTATCTAGAAGATTACCTGCTCTGAAGCAGGTTGGGTGTCCTGTGCAGCATGAATTACTGTGGCGATCTACCCCCACAAGCCAAACTTGAAGTTATCTCAATAACGTTAATTTGTCCTTCTTAGTGTAGGCCTCTGGTTGTTGATGTTTTCTGCCTACCTGCCCATCTACCTGTGAGCCTCAGTTTGCACTCAAACAAACCATTAAAGCTGTTGCCGCGCGCCTAGTCAGCTGTGCACTTGGGTCCGTCTTCCTGCTCTTGTACAAATTGTGACAGTGTGGGCTTGTTGAAAGGGGAGAAAAAGGCCTTAAATCAGCAGTTACAAGCTATGGAGGGCAGCGACACACATCTGTGCCTCAGACATTTAAAATGCGTCTTCTAGGAATCCTGGCTCTTGAATAGGTAAAGAGTTTTGGGGGGAATTTTTTTTCTATTTCAGGTCAAGGATCAAATGAAAGATTGTAAAGCACCTTGTAATTTATGATATTGGGCTAAATACTCTAAGTAAACTGAAGAAAAAAACCTCCCTAGACAAAATAATAAATCACAGATATCTTTTTTAGCTTCTTTTGGACAAAATATATGCAACTATGTTTGAATTTCCTTAGACTAAATTTTCAATTTGCCATTAACAAATGCATTTGTATACGGCTGCTTTTTCTTTTTTTTCTGTCAGTTTTTTTTCTTTTTTTTTTCTTTGTTAAACAGCCTCCTCGCCGCTGTGGGAGTAATTTGTTTGGGTGAATATGGATGGACAGATTTTCTGTACTGTCCTTCAGCGCTGACCCCCTACTCTGCACACACACACATATATTTCGCTCTGAGGGAGCACAGATTCAGACATTACTTCTGCCTCACTGCTACACAAACAGGCTTGCAGAAGCCCGGGGACTGTTCACCATTGGTGTACATACACACACACACATACACACACAAAGATGCATGCACGCATACACACACTTATGCAGGCTAACATGTGCGTCACCCTTCCTGCAGGACTTGAGGCATGTGGAAGTCACTTGGGGATGCCAGCACATATGCGTCGCTTTGTCCTTTATATGTGTCACGTATAATGAAGAGGCCAATAGTTGAGTCACTCTGTAAATGCATACAGTATCTGTTAAGGTTCTTGCAGAGCTAAAGGTTAGCTGCCTCTTCAAAATGAAATCCATCTTTGCTTGGCTTCTCCCCCCCCTCCGTTTACACAACAAAACTGCTTTGAATCATGCGCCCCACTGCATGTGGAACTCTGCGGTTTTCACCAGTTTTAAGTTGGTCCCAGACTTGTTGTCTGTTAGCAGGGCAGCCGAGATATTTTTTTCCAGCCTTTGAAAACCAGACGAGAGAGCCTGCATCCAGAGAAAACTTCCTATTTCCCCTAAAAAAGATAAAACAAAGACGGAAGCAGCTGAATTATTAATGCGCACGTTTACATTCAGTGATATAACGAGATAGCGGTTCTTCATCAGCTCGTGTTCTTGCGTGACAGACTGCGCAGTGCCGTGAGTCCCCTGACTCAGTTGGTTTCGGCAGCTTGTTAGAATGACTGTGGTTTGTTTAGAGAGGACACCAGCCTGTGGCAAGTTGATTTTCTTCTTGGTCTGCTTGTCTCTTCTACTGTAGAATATGTGGTACCTTGTTTTCTACTGTATTATCCTGATTAGTAGACAACCCTTTTTCCTGCAGCTGGTGTCAGAAAGACTTTGCAAAGATAGGAAAGGGTTTTAAGAGAAGTTTTGTTGGGAAAGTTTTGCCAGACTCGAAACCTTTTCTCTTTTTTTTCCCCTCAAAAAGTGAAAGATGCAATTAATGGATCATATCCTCATGCAGGCCTGCCAGGTTCTTTAAATGTCCCATATGATGAGATCCATTTTTAGACTAAACTTATGTAAAATAAAAACTGTTAAGATGACTAGTTAGCCTCTGAGCTTTACAGTCCAGGAAGAATTTGTCCCACATGCACTGCAACACCCAACTAACTAATAGTTGTTTAGTGTGATTGACAGCTCCAGCCATCAATCACACACACAGTTTTCTTCCTGAAGGGGGCGGGGACAACAGCAGCTCATCGGTTTTCAAAGCTGTTTGAACAGCCCAAAACCAGGAGCTGTACTATCATGATGAAATTTACTATCATTGCAGTATTTAAACTGAAATCTAAGACACACTGTGGGGACATGTGAGATTTTTTGATTAATTTGATGAAAAGATGCACAATATGGGACCTTTAAGCTGCCAATTTCCTTTGCGTTCCCCACACTGTTTTCTATCTTTTGGAAGATCCATCTAAGACATCTGTCTGTAATTTTGAGAAACGATTCAGTCCAAGTGCGATTCTGCACAAGAATGTGTCAGGAGATGCTTTTGACTTGTTTTTCACCTGCCAGGAATTTACAGTATGAGCCTTAAGAAACCCCCAGTAGGTGAATCCTAGGAGGCAAAACACCTTATGATTGGTTACCTCTAAAATACACACTACACCCCGATCAGCTCCAACATTAAAACCACTGACAGGTAAAATGAATAACATCGATCATCTTGTTGCAGTCCAGTGTTCTGCTGAGAATCCTTTGGGTCTTGGCATTTATGTGCTTGATACTTTGACACCAACCGCCCACCTAAGACACTGTTGCAGACCAAGCGCACAAAATATTCTCATATTCTGAGCAATATGGCGTTTCGTAAACTTCAGCATTTGATTCTCTCTCCTCCTTTTTGGTTTCCCTCGCCGCCTGTCAACCTCACTCTCAGCTCATCCCGGGTTAATGTTCTGTGTCAGCGGTGCCTTCGTGTGTGTGTGCGTATTTTACAGCGAAGCTACTTCAACGTATTTATCTCCACACCCTCTACATCCTTTCCCAATTCTTGTTTCCCTCCCTCTGTTCCTTCCTGTACAACCTGTCCTGAACCCTCGACTGTCTCCACCCCCGCCTACTCCTTCTTCCCTTTAAACATCTAGTCATGAATTTATTATGCGAATCAAAATAGAGCAATGACTCTTTGTCCCCCTTTCCTGCATGTCATTGGTCTAGAATGAATTATTCAGCCACTATGGTTGAAATTAGGATCGGGGAGGGGAAAAAAAAAAAAGAGAGAGAATTATTTTGAAGCTGCACCATTCGGGCTATTTTCGAACGGCGAGCTGTCAGCGCCTTTCCTTCAGCGCTCACTCTTTCTATTCCTTCACTTCATGCTCTCTCTCGTTCCTCCCACCAGTTCACTTGCTATCACATGAAGATAGAACTGATTCCTCTCCGTCTTCTCCGTCCTTGGGAAGGACTGCATACTAAGCAGATAGGACGGGATTGGAGTTGGATAAAGTCGGCTTTTGTGATTGGAGGGTGTATGTATTTATGCAATGTGTGTGTGAGCGCATCTGTTGTGTCTTTCTTGGGTTGTTTTCACAGGATGTTTGTTGATAGATTTGTGCATCTTTCAGTACCAATCCTGAAGGTTGTTTGTCAGTATTAAACGATGATCTTGAATGCTGTTTTTGCAGATTGCAGCTGAATAGCTTTGGTGGCACAACATGCAACAGACAGTTCATTTCACCAGCTTTCTCTTTCAGACACAGCCATTGATCTCATTACGGAGCCCTTGCCGTCTCACTGTTTGAGGCGCATTCGATGTTTTGCCGTTTAAGATGACAGTTATTGAATGTCTTGAAACGAGTCCCACAAGCTCTCAGTTTGACTTTTATGGCACTTTATGAAGAGGAAATCACAGGGGGAGAGACTGAAATGATCTGCACTTTGCATCAGGCGACCTGTTGGGGTTGTCGGTGCAGGGTGTCAGTGTGTGACGGAGGCCATTGAGCGGTCAGACACCTACACATCCATACATGATCCTCGCAGAGATAAAAACACGGACACATGGCGTTGCGCACACAGAAGGTCGATCATGCGCTCAGATACACACACATAGATGCAGATGCACACTTGGATGATTATCCTCAGCCTCCTGAGGCATCATTGAAACTTTTCAGCTGTGACCTCGCTAAGAGGAAGAGAGGGAGCGAGATGAGCATTATAGGGAGACAGAGAGAGTCCTTGAATTTTAACTGGATGCTCCCTGGGGAGAACTCCAATCATCTCTGTGTGTCTTCAGTGCCAGAGTCCCACAGCTTGCTTTAGGAGCTGAAGGACCCTGACGGCTCTAATATTCTCTGGTGGAGGCAAGCCTGTCATCATTCACTTCATAGCTGCTTTTTGGGAGTAAAATCATTTGATTAATCAGCAGTAAAGGGGTTTCTCTTATCCGTTTTTAGTGTCGGATAATGACATTCCTGCAGCGGTAGCCAAGTCTTCCAGAGCAAAGGATGTACCAGAGGATAAATGTCACTATCAGTTATCAGTAATGTGATCTGGGTTCCAGCGACATCATCCCTGTAGCAGAGTGCGGTTTAAAAGAAATTTCCTGCAACATTGGAGTCTTTTTTTGTAGATTTTGGCCACCTTTTCCGCCAGTTTCCAAACTGTTATGATCTGAGAGCATGGCAGTGCAGACAGTTTGCTTGAGGGTTCTGCATCAATTCTTAGCTGTTCCCAGGACTGGAGCTGCTCTCTCTCAAAGCTCCTAATGATGCTATTACCACTTGGACCACCTTGACCTTCACCTTCCACATCTGTTCCAACTGTTCTTTTAGCCGTGGGCACTTCTTGATCTTCTCACGCTCCTTCTCACTGATGTTACTGTCAGCTGGGATTGGTGCATCTATCACAACTGCCCTCTTCTGCTTCTTGTCAAAGGGGATACAGTGGGGGGGTTGACGAGAAGCATTCCTAGATATAGGCAGTTCATATAGGTGAAATGTCGTTATGAGGAAACATTTTGACCACAACTATGAATAAAAGATAAAAAGATTGTATGAAACTGAAAACTCATTTTATTTTCAAGGTGTGTTCGGTTGCACATGCATACAAGTGCAGACATGAACGGACAAATCGAAGCTGTCACAGACCTGTGAGTCCAGATAGTGTGCTGTCAATCAACCAACCATCCCTAAACTCTCCCCACTTCTTGCCCAGAACCTATTCCACCTCCTCAGGCTCTTCCTCCCTTTAATCTCCACCTCTTATCTATTTTCTCATCCTGGATGTCTTTTTTTTTTTCTTTTTTTTTCATCATTTTACCTTCTCCTCACTACTCCAGCATCCCTTATTTGTTCAACCGCTTTCATGACCTTTCCAGAAACTTCCTCCCCTGTGATCCCTCCTCTCCTCCTCCCGCCTCCTCCTTGTCCTCACAGTGATCTGTTTCTTTTTACCACCTTGCTCTGCAGTGTTTACAAAGCCTATATGCGTGTACAGATGTGTGTGTTGGGGGAAGGGGCTTGTATATCCTCCTGCGGAATCTCTGGTGAGAAGAGGATCCAGGAAGTGTGATGATCACTTATAATTTTCTTTCTGCACACAAAGCTGCCCACTACAATAACACACACACACACACACATACACACACACACACACACACACACGCACACACACATGCTGTGTTGGTGTTGTACAACCAGAAGCCGAGCGGCTTTATCAGTGCTCAGGGATTGTCGCCTTTGTTTCCTCAGAACAGAGGATTCAGCTCTCTCCTCCACATCCCCCTGCTTTCTTTTATCCCACATCTCCATCCTTGTCACTCTCCATTTCTCTCCCCTCCCCACATCATCCATTCCCATTCCTGTTTTTTTTTAACCTTCACCTCTATTTCACCGTCTTTCTCTCCCCCTTCGTTCTGCCCCTTCATCCCCATATCTGAAACGGTGGTGACAGCTCCTATTGGTTGTGCCGACGGAATCAGAGAAACGGGCAGCCAATAAGCTTTTGGGCTAACAGGGTCACTATTATCCATGAAGCAGTGCAATTACTCTGCTGTCTACATCCGTGCCCATGTATGCATACGCAATGCTTTCACCGTCCTCATAGCTACACTGTACATTAACATCCTTCTTGGGTCCATGGTTTATTTACAGCACCTTGACTGAGACTCGAAGGTCATTTTTTTTTATAATTTGATGTCAAGTTCTTGATTTTCTTGCATTCCTTGAGGCTTTTATTTCTACACGATGCACTTACATAAATGTATTTAATATACGTTTGCAATCAGTTTATGCATTCGGGTCGGTTCTGTGCACATATTCATCATAAATTCTCCCCCTGTGAATCCACGCTGCTCTTCAAAGGCTGTGGAAAGAAAGCTGTCACAGTCCTCCCCTCCCCCTTCTTTCTCCTTCCAACTTGTTCCTTTTCTCGCTGTTTACTTGCCACACAGACAGTTATATATTTGTACCAGTCAGTCAGTCAGTCAGGCTGAGCAAAATTACACAAATTTTCTTTCCATTTCTTCTGTGGGAAGACGTGGCCTTTTCACTCAACGATCCCGCCTTGTGCAACAAACCGAGGATGTTAAAAACACCCCCCAAAAAAAAACAACATTTCAGTCCTCTGACAATTGCACTGCGTTATGGCGCAGCATCATAATTTCTGGGCCTCTCTTGTGGCATTTGACTGAGCGTCAGACCTAATTTGCATCATTGGATCCTCTCAACTGTGGAATAGCTTTGACCTTCCTCCATCATTAGTGACAGAGTGAGACAGAGTGTCCCTCTTACCTCCCTCCCGCCTGCTCTTTTCCTCCTCTTTCATCCATCACACTCACTTCTTTCCTGTCCTCCATGTCCATCATCTCATCCCCTGACACCCAAATCTATCCTTCGCTCACATCGCGGTCATATTATGCAGCTGTACGCTTATCTATTTCAATCTTCTCCCTTCAATTGGTTTTCATCACTTCTTCCTGCACCCATCTTATTTGCGGTGGCATATCAAGCAGGCGTTGGCTAGCTTGGTTTTAAATTCCCCGTCTGCCTTTCACCTACCTAACGAGCTGGAGAATTGAATTAATTTCTTTTTCTTCTGCCACCAAAGGGACATAACAACACACAGCCCGTACTCGCTCCAAAAACATGCGCACTCATAAACACTGAGCTGTACGGGGTGAAAACGGGGGCTGCTGCTTTTCAGGTGGGATGTCTCCGGGGAAATGTTTTCCTTCACACAAGGCGCCCGGCTATCATCACAATCTGCGGTTTGAAGAAGACGTGATTTCCCTTCTCAATGACCAGCCCCTGGGATCGCCCCACCATTTTGTTATCTGGAAACTCATTAGCCTTTGGAAAGGAAATGACACCAGAAATGAACTCCCTCCACATCCCGCGCAGAGCCCCCCGTAATCACAGCAAGTGGTGACGGAGTCTCCTGTTTGCATGAGGAACAAAATGAGATCTCGTTTATCAAAGTGACCCACAAATCCTGCGCTGACACGGAAAAACAAGACGGATAAACACCCTCTATGTCTTTTGAGAACCGCGAGGAAATACCGTCAAATAAGACCGACGGTGGTGACCAAGCTTTTTAGAAGCATGTGAGATAATTAATGAGTCATTTCAATCCACACCAGTAATAAGGCCACAGATCCCCAAAGGGCAAGACTAATTCAAGGCTGTTCAGTCACTTGTCATAATGTGTGTCACTCAAAATGATTGGTGTCTGCTAGTGTGATGTGTTTTTTTTTTCCCAGGGACAGGTCAAGTTTGATTAAATGATTTTATCTCCCTGCTATTCTTGAGTCTTTCTCTCCAGCTTGCACTTTTGCTAATAGTGTAATAATCACTGCACTTGCTGGTTAATTACACCCCAGGATAAACAATTGCCACACTAAATGCTTTTCCTCAACACACTTATAAAAAGCCATGTAAACACAGGCTTATTCGCGTGCGCACAGGCACATTTTGTTCAGCCCCTGTGCAGCTTCGACGGTGCACGTACCAGATTTAATGACTTGTAAGTCTTCTATCTGCCTACCAGCTGGCGTGTGTCCAAACCTCTGATCTGCAGCGCGAGCTCTTCATCGTTTCGGTAAAAAAAACATTATGGGTTCGCATACGGCACCGTGTCACAGAGACCGGCACACGTACCGCTTCAGCACATCACAGCGACAGCGCTGCTCGAATCTGATCCGAGAAGAAAAAGGTGATATCGTACATCTTTCAGCATGAAGAAGTGGGCTGTGTTTAAGCTCCAACCTGCTCACTAATGAGGCAAAAGTCCCTTTCTGGATAACAGGACCACAATGAGTGACATCGCCATAACTGCTGCATGCAGATGAATAAGGTGAAAATGTGAAGGGAGGGAAAATCTCTCAGCTTGAAAAACATTCTTACTTCAGAGCCTCATAAAATATCCATTGTCCTGCGATGGACAAGTTTCTTTGGTTCTTTAAAGTGTCTTTAAATATTCTTTAAGAAGATATATGAGTTAGCTGCATGTGACATAAGTGAATATGTGTTTGGAGTTGAAACAGACCTAAATTTAGCGTTCACGCGTGGGAGACTTTTGTTGGGATGTAAACCAATCTGCGCCCCTTTTAGCCCTGGCATGCTGCTAATGTCTGCCGACTAAGCTGAAATGGCCATCGCCCTCGAGATTTATGATAACGTTGTGACCTCTGACCTTCCACGTCCCATGGCGTCATTAGGAGTTGGAGGGGAAAGTGTGATATCACATAGCGGAAATAGTGTTTGTGAGTTTACTATGACCGGATCTGAGAGCGTCGTCTGACAACAAAGAGACTGAACACCTGAGAGTCGACCATCTGTTAACGGGCAGAGTTACCAATTTAATAAGACCGACTCCCAGGCTGCCCTCTGCTGTGTACCACACCAGACTGTGCGTGTCAGCCGGTGTGTGTGTGTTTGCATGCTGTGTGTGTTTTTTCATGTGTCTGCGCTCTCGGTGTGTGAAACCATGTGCTCAGGTTTGAGCCAGAGAAAAGCAGGTCAAAACACTGCAGGGTGTGAGAATCATCAGAATGGCTGCAGCTAATTAAACGTGCCATGCCTTTGAGTCAAACAAAAACATCCATTTTCACTAAAGGTGAGCAGTGACTGAAATACTCTTTGGTTTTACACTACAACGCGTCTGAGGAATGACAACACTTTAATGTCCCAGTATTCATTGAAATACATGTTAAATATTAAATGTAATGAGGGGTTCAGTCCCAAAGTGGGTCAAACCACAGAAATATTCAAAGTTAAGGTTTTATGTTTTGTTGATAAGTGTTTGTGGTCTATTAGTTTGTGGCAAAGTGGTCCAACCAACAGCACAGTAGTAATGTCACAATGAAGTTTGGTCCATAATGGTTTAGGCGTGAAAATTTCGTGGCAAACTGGGCCAAGCCACAGGAACTGGTGAGCATTATATCACAGGTGCAGGTAGTTATATGTGTTTGCGATTCAAGATGGCGGACAGCCCCGTGAAAACTCAACTGGTTGGCACGGTAAGACAAAATAAAAACTTAATTAACCACCACCAAGCATCTACTTCTACCCCATGGTCCTCAAAAGTATGTGTAGTTCCTTCTGATGACCCACGTAAACACTTCAGTGCTGTTTAGCAAGACAAACCTTCAATCAGTTTTTTGTCTCAAAAAGTAGAAAATATGCTTTGGCCCACTTTGGAACTAACCCTCCCCCCCAAATGTGAACTTAAAGCCCCTCACTAGTCACCGATTTAACCCTTAAAAACTCTTCTTTTTGTATTGAAGTTACATATTTAGAAGTTGTTCATATAACAATAATCCTTTTGTACTGCGGCTCGAGCACACCAACTAACTCTGCTCAAACACTGTCAAAGTGCACCACGCTTCATAAGGGCAATTTTTAACACTGGAGGAATTGAGCCGTGCATGTTTGAGCTTAAATTTGATTCTGAACAAGAATATTGACACAGAAAGCTCCACCCTACTCACTGATGGCATTATTTCCTTCTGCTGTGTACGAAACCCCCGAAGCCTGAAACAGTGTTTTTGAGATTGTCGTCAACATACTGCAGTTTCAAAGCAGATGTGCTCAGCCATGGTGTAGACTGTTGATTTCACTCATTATGTCTTTCAGCAGTTAAATAACTGAAAACATATGGACGTGTTAACAAGGTTAAAAATGGATTTTTTACTGGAGGGGGTGTTTAAATTATAAATTTTGTGCCTCAGAGCAACAAACCAATATGTTCCAATAAAGAAATCCTTAAACACCAGTTCCATGGAGCTTTTGTTGGGGACAATTTATACAGTGAATTATGGTAGTAGGATAGCATACAGTGTGCTCACTAAGTGTGGTTCAGTCATTTGTTTCTTATATATTCTTTACAACAATAATGATTTATGGCACAGCAGAGCAACATTATACTTTAGCGACGCAGAAAATACGGGTTTTGGTTTTTGGTTTTTTTTTATTTACAGTAAAAAAACATAACTATCTTTACTAAAGCATTAAAATGTATATATGTTTATATGAAACCTAATTTCAATATTTTTAAGTACGTGGGACTTGATCCCAGTGGACATCAGGTGGAATAATGACTGTAGTAATCTGATGGGTTATGTTAGTGGATGCTAGTTTTTAATCATCAAACATTCTTGTGTCTTGTTTGTTTTGTTCTTCTGCAGAAGAACTGAGCTTAAACTTAAAGTAAATCACCTGTAGAAACTCAGCACTCTGATATTTCTGTCGGATCTGAGTTCATTTTGCAAATGTAAGTTTTTTAAATCAAATAAAACAAACTATTGTTATACACTGCAAAAACATATCTAATTCGCTTGAATGTTCCCATTTTTTACATTTTTTTATTTTATTGTTAAACATGCCAAGATAATAAAATTACAAAAAAGTAACGTCTTATGTAAAAGAAGATTCAAAACACATAATAAAATTACATCATGAAATTATAAAATTTCTACTTTTTTAAAGAAAATCCAACATGTCTTTTTACATAAAAATCCAGTCAAACTACATTTGCAAATTTATTGTAATTTCCCAAATATTTCCTTTTTATTTAGCAGATGAAAGTGTTGAATTTAAGTTGAATAATGTAAAAGTATTTATAAGATTCGATGCAATTAGTGACAATTATCGAAAAGAAGTATTGGTTCTATCATTTTACATAAAATTCTTTGGTAAATGAGAGATATCTTCTATAAATGCAGATGTTTTCACAACAAAAATGTGCAGAAAGAATGTGTTTCATTTGTTATGTATATCTAAATACAGTTTTATTGTTTTTAAAAAGCCAAAACATACACGTGATCTCCTGTAAAATCAAACCCAGAAGATGTAAGTAAATAGAAAAATTATTGTATTATTGAAGCCCCCGCTGCTGGAGTATTACTTCCCTTGTATGACACACATGTATGCATGTATCTACATGTTTATGTCGCTTTGCGCTCAGCACGTGCGTTTTGTATGAATACAAATGACAGTATACTGGTGTTTCATACACACAATGATTTATTTGTGAGTTTATGTCATTGTGCTTTTGTTCCATGAGGGTGAAAATATAAAAGATTGTCACAGGAAGGCAACAGATGGGACACAACAGGTTTGTAGATGAATTCGTAGATGTTTGTTCTACTTTTGAAGAGAACAAACAGCATTTGAAGTGATTCAGTGGCTGCTGCACTGTTTTGTTTTTGTTTTTGTTTTTCCCTTTAATCCCACCGTCCCTCCGCGTATATTTATCACGACTGTCAAACACGACTGTCTTCAGCTGTCAGATTACAACCGGAGAGAGAAGGAGGAAACAAAAACAGAGGGAGAAAATGAGATGGAAACAGTGTGTGTGTGTGTGTGTGTGTGTGTGTGTGTGTTATAGGTTTACATGTAGCATTCAGGTTTAATCTATTTTTGGTGCACGGGGGGGATTTCACATAAAGTCTGCTGTGAAAGCCGAGACACTGAAAACTATTTAGCACTTCATTCTGTGGCTATGAATACTTTCAACCAATTTTAATTTTTTTACGATTGCCAGTTATTAGTGTAATCCACCCGACCAGCTGCAGCACAATGGACGGCTGCTTGTTTCGACAGGTGGATGGTTTACCGAAGCATTTACACAGTTTGTCTTTCAGGTCTTGTTTGCCGTGAGCACAGAGTAAATAATTACAGCAGGGAGAAAAAAAAATAAATTCGATGCACAGATACAATTACTTCAGAGGATTGAAACATGCCCACACACACTCACACACACACACACACACTTCATTGATGTTTGTCACGGATTTGATGATCTGGACTCCACTGCACAGTTGCTCATTATAACAAAGAGGAAAAATAACAAAGCCAAGTATTGAGTGGGAGCAAAATCAAGTGAGGAACAAAGTAGCATAAGACATCAAAGAAGCGAGGCAAAAAATATTGTATCTTTCACAATATATATAAAAATGCATGTTCTCGGTGACACATTTAATGCAGAATATGTCTTTTGATGTGCGACTTGAGATGCAAGAGATGGGGGACGAATTAAAGGAAAAACTTTTTGGGGGATCTGGTGGCTCTGTTAGACTGTGGGGAGGTATTTTATTGTCACTGCTAATCAATACAAAGCCATTCTGATTGATCATCTTTATCCTGTGATGGAACGTTTCCAGGGTCAAAGGGTCACCGGATGGTTTGAGTATAAGAATGATGGGAATCATACGCCGTGCTTCATGGTCACCTGATCGCAGTACAGTTCTGTGGGAGATTTTGAGTCAACAACCTTCATCATCATCAAACCACCAAACGAGAGAAAATCTTTTACAAAATTAGTCTTCATTCCTCCAGTAGAGATCCGGAGACTTGAAGAGTCAGAGTACAGGAGAGTTGGTGCTTACTAGGACACTTTTTGTAGGTTTTTCCTTTAATTTGTCCTCCATCTGTAGGTTAGTTTGGTTTGATGGGAGAAAACAAGTCAGAGCTCCACAGACATTTCAAACCAGTGAGCTTAAGTTAAGTCTTGTGTCTCATGATAAAATCAAGTTAAGAAAGTTGTTCTTTCCAAGACACATTTCTGCTTTACATTTGAGGACTTCATTATCCAATATTGTCATAATACTTTTTTTTAATTTAAATTAAAAAAAAAAAAAAAAAAAAAAAGTCATACTTTTTTGTTTTTGAGAAAAAAAAAAAAAAAAAAAAAGGAAAGGAAAAAAACTTTTTGTTTGTTTGTTTTGTTGTTGTTTTACAAAATAGTTTCAAACTTTTTTAAATAAATCTGTAAAATAATGGAAACTAAACCATCTCATAATGCAGTAATTGTCCATGGTATGAAAATACATTTTGTAGCCTTAATTTGACATTCATGCTTTTTATTGTTGTCATGTAAAAACAATAAAGTTACCTGTAATAGTAATAATAATACATATAGCGACATAATGAAATAGATGGATCTTATGGTCATTCACAGTTACATGTTTTTAATGTTATTTTACATTAAATGTGTAAATTCTAATTTTTGTCATATTTTCATTTATTTTCAAATTTCAGAAATACAGAAAGTAATCTGTGAAGTTAAAAAAAAAAAATAAAATCTACAGAATGGCAGATGTTGTTCCTGTGACTTTACGTAACATGTGAGGTGTCATCAAGACCAGGCCTGAATATTTAGCTAATGGTCAGACATGCAGGTCATCTAAACTGTCAATGAAGAGGGAGGAAATATCACAGTTAAATGTGTGAAGAAGGGATTTAGATGTTTTTTAGACGGTTGCGTCCTCATATTTAGGGGTACTGATGTGATGCAGATGCAGAAAAGTCACCATGTGGATGAATATGTCAGTCAAATAAGTATAATGTTAGCAGGTCAACAAGCAGAGAACAGTGTTCGACCACACAGCTTGGCCCTCTCACATTTTGATTCTGTTTCCATCTACAGGATATCACTAAGAACAGTCTACGTATGCAGTGTTCGTGTTCATATTCTAGTCATGCTTATTAATGAATTAGACGAATATTCCAAACAATTTACTGCAACAGCAACAAAAAACTGGAAAAAATCAGTGTAAACATTGTACGAAGCGGTCAGTGGGTTTCAATCTGTTTGTTTTTTTTATGGACATATTCAAACTGCATATAACCTTGAGTGGAAAGGCTGGATTTTATTTATTTTTTGTAAAGTCGAACTATTACAAGAATTCTAACTCCTGGCAGAAGAAAATGTAACAATACAAGCAAAATGTTTAAGTAGAATAAAAACAGACGTAGCCAACAGCACATCATGACATGGTAGCATGAAGCACGTTGAACATCCGCTGACGCTTCTGTTCCACTGGACAGACAAAAAAAGAAAAATAGCATCAAATCTGTGTGACACAAAGACAGAGGCTGCAACACGCCTCGGAGTAAATACTGTACATCATCATGAAGGCCATATTTCCATAATTTGTTCCGCATTGTTCCCATTTATTTGACGTTCGTTTTGTTGCTCTCTGCTCTTGTGCCGTGGTTTGATGGCACCTGACAGCAGCTGTTTATCTTGATGAAGCATCTCTTCATCCCAGCACAGAAACTGCCTCGCGGATGACGTCTTGATGAACGCCAACTCTGGTGTTGTCACTGTTCTGTAGGACGTGAGTGCAGCTTTCGACGCGGTTGATCACAACATTCTCCTCAACAGACTCAGTAACTGGGTTAGTCCGACGGAGCAACTTGTCAAATGGAGCATTGATAGTTACGGCTAAAAACTTGTGTTCTTCGATTGTGTTCACGTTAATGGGGTCCCACAGGGTTTAGTCCTTGGCCCCATTTTGTTCAGTTTGTAGCTGTTGCCTCTTGGCCGTACTCGTCGTCACTTCACCCCTGTGTCAAACCACTGTTACGCCGATGACTCCCAGTTGTGTGCCTCATTTAGCCCCAGTCTGGACTCATGCATTACTGCCTTGCTGCAGTTAAAGACGGCTTCTAATTACCTTCATCCTAAAACACATCAAATTGAGTCAATCAGCACATTAGGACAAACCTGCCATCTACAAATCAGAAATGCTTCCCAAAAACATTGTTTAACAATTCATCCCAACCCTTTTTTCTCTTTCCTCGACTGCTGCAACTCGTTATTCATTTGCCTTAATGATGCAGCATTTACCCGTTTGCAGTTGGTTCAAATCTCACAGGGAGCACATAACTCCAGTCCTAACCAAATTACACTGGCTCCACATTTGTTACAGAGTTCAATTTAAGATTCTCTTGATTACTTTTAAATCGGGTCTGGCTGCGCACAAGTCAGCCAGTGATAGTGTCTGAACCGTGTGTAGCTGCATATCACAATAGTACAAAACGAAACACACAAAATACTTTTTAATATGAAATGCTTTAAGTTATTTTCATTGAACTTTCACAGCTGATTTAGAGGGTATGACACATTGTACCACAAAAACAAAAAAGTATTCTGGAGTTCCTAACTGATTCTCCAGATAGGACTAAGACAGTCTTTTCTAATAGGGGTATATTTTTCATTTCATTCTTGCGAAAAAGGCAGATCAGAGATGGGTGAGCTGAAAATGTTTAAAAATATGAAGATGTAGGATAAATGGTTCTATACGCTCACTGTCCAGGAGAGCATCCATCCACCTATCCATCATCTATACACCGCTTAATCCTCACTAGGGTCGTGGGGGGCTGGAGTCTATCCCAGCTGACTCAGGGTGAAGGCAGGGGACACCCTGGACAGGTCACCAGTCTATCACAGGGCTACACTTAGAGACAGACAACCAAGCACACTCACATTCACACCTACGGACAATTTAGAATCACCAATTAACCTCAACATGTTTTTAGAATGTGGGAGGAAGAACCTGGAGAGAACCCACGCTGCACGGGGAGAACATGGAGACTCCACACAGAAAGATCCAGGGTGTCCTCACCGGGACGCAAACCAGCGACCTTCTTGCTGTGAGGCGATGGTGCTAACCGCTGAGCCACCTTGCAGCCACAGGAGAGCATCATTTTTTTTATTTTTTTTAATTTAAAAAGAAAGAAATCTGTCATCACTCATTCCGACGTTCTTGAAATAATACCTGCATGTGCACCTACACCCAGGTCTGCACCAACATAAAAGTCATTTTAGCATTTGAGCACACAGCCTGACCTTCAGGTTTGACATGTTCTTCACAACAGACAAACCAATAACACCTCCACGGCAGAGCTTCCTGCATTTTACTCAATTTTCTTAATATTCAAGTGTACAAGAGCTGAGATTTACCATGTACAGTTATGTGGCTATTCATTGATTAGCTGCCAACATGTCAGGATATTTTATGGATTAGCTGCATGTGACTAATCACTCTGAGTACCTTCTGCTGCACTGAGTGAAACTGATACAGACTAAAGCTATCAGTGTCACAGGATTTGCCAGTCCGACTCCCTGCTGCGCTCAGCGCCCCTCACCGAGGTCTCAGTGTTGGTGAGGTTCAAAGTGAACGCATGACACACACACACACACACACACACACAGAGAGAGAGAGAGAGAGAGAGAGAGAGAGAGAGAGAGAGATGAAACGACCTTTTGGACTCATCTCCCTTCTAATCCACTTAGTGTTGTCTACCTTCTTCCCACACACCAATCCAGACAGCTCCTGTCTGAATTCAGGGACATTTATAGTGTGGGGGCGTGTGTGTGAGTGTGTATCTTATTCAACAAACAGTTGTTCCAACATTAAAATTATTTTTAGCATGATGAAAGTGAATAGTTTTTGGGGTGGGATGTTTGTTGAAGAAGTCATTTGAGGACTAGAAGAGATTCTCTTCTTAATAAACAAGCAGCACATATATTTTTATTTTTTATTTTTTGGTCTTCTGGGGTTTTATCTTAGCTTGTTTTAGCTTTGTTTGTTGTGTTGTTGTTCCTCTGTGGCTGTCAGGCATTGTTCTTGATGCACTGTGCATCCTCTGCTGATGTTCAGTTTCTCTGTGATTTTGGCGACTTTGATGCAGTTAAACAACTGAGGCCAGAGTTTGGCTTCCTTAGTTCACGGCACTTTTTGCTAACTAGCTCTCAGTGTTTGTGCCGTCTCACCGTGCTGTGCTTCTCAGGAAAGATGCAGACACCCATCAGCCACGAGAAATCACAGAGATCTGTGAAGTATTTTGGGGATCACCCGGTTAGAGGGGAAACAGTACAGTAGGAGGCTGTGTGAGTCAGAAAGTGTCTTTCACTTCGTGAAATATCATCCGCTGTACGAGGAGACAGTCATCAGCAGACGGGTGATACTTCCCCAAAGGATGATGACTGTTTGGTTAGGTGTGTGTGTGTGTGTGTGTGTGTGTGTGTAGGTGTGTGTGTAACTGTGCGGCAGAGTCGTGTTGTCAGGAGTATATGAAAGGATTGGGACTGACACAGTAGATATGTTACCTTGCATCCTCAGCACAGCAGCCCATCTACTCAGTAAACATGCAAGCAGAGAGAAACTGTGAAAGTGTGTGTGTGTGCGTGCGTGCGTGCGTGCGTGCGTGCGCATGAAATGATTAAGGCTGCTTGGTAATAAACACGTTTTTTCTAAATATGATAAACTGCAATTTTTGCTGTATCTGACTTGCAGCTCATCTCAGAAAACTCTGTGACCCTCTGAACTAATTTTCCGCTGCAGCATAAAGTCATCCACATCTATGGAAACAGCACAACCACAGGCAGAAGTGGAGAGAACTCAAAAATATCTTCTGTGCAGCGTAACAAAGTGATCATGCCATAAAGTCAGCCAAAAAGTCCCTGAACACAACTAATACCTTTAAAGTTGCACCAAAGAGAATTAGTTTTGGTTTTTTTTTTCAGAATCTGCCAAGTGCAAACACTTTATTTTTGTTAATTTTTTAAACGAGACAATCAGAATAAAGTGAAAAATTATGATTTGAAGCTCAGATCTTTGATCATTTTCCTGGTAGAACAGTGCGTGACAGATGCAGCTGTCACTGATCACATCATTCATCACACATACACTCAGTGCAAAAAAGAGACACTCAGAGCTAATTGTCCCTCATCGTCCTCATTTTTTTATTCTTTTGTCAACAGCTAGCATAAGTATTCAACTATTAGTACTCGTGTTGCAGCCTCCTACTCTTAACTAGCCTGACTCACCTGATGTACACTGTGGGTATAAGCCGACCACTGGCGCTCATTTCATGCGGCTGTCTGCTCCCCTCCCCTGATTTATGTGCAACCACTTTTAAAATCTACTTCACAACGGGGAAACAACAACAACAACAACCTCCGAGCAGCAACATACCACACTGAGCATTTCAAGCTGTGCTGAAAGTTTGCATCATGCAGAAAGGCAGCCCTGCTAGGTTTTTTTTATTTTTTGTTGAATTAGCCCTTTCATTGCCAATGCTCACCAACCCTATATGCAAATGTTCTACTGAAACAATTCCTCTGTCGCTGCTTGGAGGAGATATTGTTACTACACCACCCTAGATGATTGTGTTTGGTCGAATGTAATGCAAATCAGTCAAAGCTTTTTCCACCTGTAGCAGAATGATGATGAAATGCAGTCAGAATACTCTGCATAGCGCTGTGTCAGAATGAGAGAACGGTCTGGTTATACAAGACAAACTTTGAAAACTAACTTTGAAAACACCCTTAATGACACTCCAGACTATTGAGCGAACTGCAGCCAGCATCCTGTTGCTCATGCTCACGCTGCATAAGAGGGAACAAGCGAACATCCTGGGCCTGAATGTGATTGACTGGCATCATGTTGACTGATGAGTTCCCCTGTTGTCATAGTTTGACTGTAAACTATCATTTCATTTATATGCTGTCCAGTGCTGTTTGGGGAGATAATAGATAATTCTTGATCTTTTCTCTTGCTTTTGAAGAAGGAGTGAAAGAAGTCAGTCATCCACAGAGTAATCCACTATTGTGTTTAGCTTTTTGAGTTTCCTTTGAAGACAGTAAACCACAGTGAAAGTCTGAGGAAGTGGCGCGAGCAACATGAGCAGAACCCAGTGAGCAACAATAGCCACATTTATAGAAATATATCAGGCTAGAAGAAATCAGAAACTTGTTTTAGGTGGTAGAGAAAACTAAAGAAAAATTTCACTTTCAACAAGGCCTGTTGTAGATTTGGTCTGCATTCTACATCAAACCATCCCTCAGTGGTGTAAGGTCAAAGTTACTTGGTCGTGTATTTAGTTCTATTATCTTATTTTTTGGAGAATAAAGTAGTTTTGTAATTTGTGCCTTCATTTCTAACTATTAAAGATACACCTGAATCCAGATCCATTCTCAGACTGGTATCTACAAGATGTTTGAAAGTGTTCTCAAAGTCAGAAGTGAGCTTAAACAGCACATAGCAATCTGCTGTCCAGTGAAACATCACCGCAGCAGCCAAGTCAAAGGTCTGTGTTTTTGGATCTAATCAGCTGAAGGTCAAACCAGGCAGCATGTCAGTCTCAATCAGTCCACACTCGCTGCCTCAGTGACTCAGAGTTCTGAGAGGAGAAGAGGATGCAGCTTCAGTAGGATTTCATAGCACCAAGTGCAGTTATGAGCATCACCTCTCTTTGCAAACTTAAACAGCTGCAGTGTCCTTCACGTCGCACACTGCAGCTCACTGAACTGGTGTCGGCTTGAAAAATGCTCTGTTTTCCCAGCGAGCAGCGAGAGGCGGCGGTTTACGCTCACGCTGTTGTCGCCTGTCACTGGGTGCGGCTGTGATGAAAGCCGCGGTGACGACAAACGAGGAAAATTTTGTGAATGTTGACCCAGTGTTTGTGTTCTGTTCAGCGTTTTCTTCATCTTTCCATTGCAGCTTTTAATTTGTGTTTGAGCTGCTCTTTCCTCCTGCAGGCGTTGTCATCACTGTGGGGATCCTGCTCTGTGAGCCTCTTCCCAAGGCTTCTTCCACCTTCTTTTTCCTCCTAATTATACAGTGATGGTAGTTTTCCTTTGCTGTCAAGAGTTTTAGTTTGAGTGTTGGTTGTTTTTCTCTTTCTAGATTACAATACGGGACTTTAGCTTTAATCAAATATGATCCAAAAAGCCTTGTCTAGCTTTTCATGTTAACGCGATTTGCACAAGTCTATATTTATTGTTTTTTTTACATCTCTGATTTGTTTCATTTTGTCTGTCTTTGCCCTTGACCCTTCACATTCCTCTCCTCTGGCCCTACTCATTGCCACTGTAGCACTGAGCTGCTAAGCTGTATCCTGCACTTGACTGTGCTGCTTAAAATGGAGTGACTAAGCACAGATTTAATATTGGACTTATAACTACTTAGCAATGGAAAGTACAAACTGTCAGCTTTCCTGCAAATGGAAAAACTTGTCAAGTTTGCAACAATAAAACGTAGACGCTTTCATAACCTGCTGACTGCCTGACTGCTTCTGCAGCACGAAAGCTAAACTGTGATTTTTTTTTTTTTGAGGTTTTTATTGAGTGTGTCTGTGTGTGTGTGTGTGTGTGTGTGTGTGTGAGAGAGAGAGAATGAAGGCCAGAGAGAGCTGAGGAAGAAGAGACACTAAAGAAGGGATATTGAGGAGATCCACGCTCTGCTGGCCAAATATAAAGGCTACCAGTCAACATGCATGACCCATTTACGGTCAGGCATACCGCCTTACAAGTACACAGCAGACAATAACCACAGCCTTATTTCCCTACAGTTATTTAGGAGTGATGTTCTTAATCAGAGCAACCTGACTGCATAAAGTAGGTGAAGCAGCCGGTGTCTGAAACATCTGGCCGTGGTCATCAGTGTTTTGCCTGCGCAGACTGCTGATGTGTGTATGATTGGGCAGGGATGTTGTTGCACAACACCTGTTCATTAGGTCAGCTTTCAAAAAGCTGAGTTATTTTTAGTTTTTGGGCTGATTTCCCTCCTTTTTTTTCCCTCTTCCCTTTTCTGCCTGGACAGCTGGCCGGTGGCAGACTCTGCCTTCCTCACTGTCTGGATGGTTGTGGGATTTGCCCCGGCTGTTGCCTCAACATCTGGCAGATGATAATTTACAGCTTGTAACGTGGATAAGTGTGATGCTGTGTGCGTCCGCTGTCCAGGTGCGGGAAAAAGATGTAACACTGACTGCGTGTGCTTTAATTTTGAACAAGAATATGGAGGGAGTCAGATCTACAGAAGGACACAGGTTGCTAATAAAACAACCTGCTGCAACGATAGCAGAAAAAAAACTCCTCTGTATTTGGCATTGAGGCGAGAGTAAAGGTGTGTATTTATTCGCCTGCTCACCGGATGATGCCCAGACTCCTCTGGGTCCATGTGTTTGATGGAGTGTGTGTGTCTCTGTGAGTTTTAAGGATCCCTGCCTGTCCTTGAGTCAAGCAGTGAGGACCTTGTCTGCCTCGACGATGTCAGCTCACTGATTCATGCTGTGACTCTGCCACTGACCCGTAGGATGACTCTCAGAGGGGGTTGTAGAGACAGGTTGCATCCATCACACTAAGAGCCGGGCAGATGTGCACAAACACACACACACAAACACACACACACACACACACAAACAGACACCATACACTCATAACAAGACTGAGAGCCTATAGTCACGCTATGTCAGCCACAGCTGTGCTTTGAGCTAAATGCTACTGTCAGCATGCTAACAAGCTCACAAAATGAATTTAGCGCTCCGATGTTTGCAGGCGTATAGTTACATCTCAAGCTTGCCACAGTGCTTACATCTACAAATGAGCACTAAACACAAAGTACAGAAAAGGTGTGTAGAGCATTGCTTCAGAAAAAAACTGCTCTGTTTTGCAAAGTATGACAAACATCCTCAGGGGACCTTGAATGTCTGTATGTAGTTAAATCAATACTTTTCAAGATAGTACAGCCAAAGAATAGACATTAGAGTTAGAATGAAAAGTCAACCATTAATATTTGTACAAAATTTCTCCACAGATGTTGAAATGTTTCACTGAATCAGTGACACTTTTGACCATTTCTATGCAAAAAATAACCAGAGTGGGATTTTTCATGTCATTCCATCTGACAGTCGTTGAGATATTTTAGTCTGCTTCAAAGTCGTTAACCGACTGAGGGACTAATTAACTAACACTGCAAATCCCCACATCTATTTGCACTGTTAAAAACCTTAAATATTTAACGGACTGAAATGTGCAAGAGGAGAAATTATTATGGTGTCGCTGCCATAAAATGCATCCACAAGATGCAGAGACCCAGACACTAACGTTGTTTGAGTTCGTCCTATAAACGGCTCATTATTTCAGAACAACTGTATGCTCATGTTAGTTTTCCTGATCTCTCTGTTCCTCTCATGGGCTCTATTCCAGTGAGACGCTGAGGTTTGCTGCTCTGTTGTTGTGGTCATGGTGAGTTGCTGCTGGTTGACAGTGCGAGGATGAGTTGCTGCTGAGAAGTGGGTCAGTTTGTGCAGCAGGCTGCACAGCAGCCTCTCTGTGCCTGAGTTTTGTCTCCCAGCGAAAGGAAAGATCATACCAGATTTCAACCAGATCCTTCAGATATGGGATCTGTAAACAGAGCGTTTTTCAGGCCTGTTGAAAATTGAGGGACTTATCCACCCTGAGGGTTAGGAGATGAGACAGACTCTCTGGGGCTTTTACTGCTGTTTGTGTGTGTGTGATCATGTGTGAAAATATGCAAGTGTTGTGCATGTGTGCAAAGAATTTGTCTGCCATCATTTAAATTTAGCTTAAATCCCATTTCATCCTGTTTGATCCTATTGATGCCGGCGCATTGAAACAGTCAGATATGACGTTCAAGAGACTGTTTGCTAAATCCAACTTGCTAGAAAGAGACTTAAAGCAAAGCCCCCAGCAGAGAGAGAAAGAGAGAAAGGCGACTTTTGGGTCTTTCATCTGTGTGAGTCGCCCTCAGAACACTGTCCATTAGGCACAAAACAACCCGTATATGATTATGTTTGGCTCTGCTTTCCTACACTGCTAACAACCGAGTGCATTTTAACATGATACTCCCTGGTGATGATATTTTCTTTTTCACTTCATCCGAAAAACTTTCAAACAAGAGTTTAGCATCAGCATTTTTTGGCACTTGTGAGTAGTTTGGATTTCAAACCAAAAAACTTTCTTCTTTCCATCTTATTAAGCAGTATTCTCCTTAAATTTGAGAGTATTGGTACCATTTCTTGCTAACTAGAAGGACACAGAGTTGTGTTCCAGATCTAATGCCAGGTGCTCTTTGACTGTCTCCATGTTGAAAACACCGTGTGGGAGAAATGACCAGTTGTCTGAAGGAACGCTGAAGCACAAGTGATTCATCTTATCTTCATGCAGGGAGGACCAAAACGATTTTTAATTCATATCCAGTGAAATGAAGAGCCTACGCAATCATGCATCAACACATACCTGATCAAACACATCATCTGACTTGGATATTCAGTGATTCATCTACTTTTGCTCACATTTCAAAGGTGTGGCGTGCGTGGCTTTCAGGCATAACGTGATTGTTGAGGAGCTCAGTCTGTGTTTATGTGTGTTGATAATAAATTCATTGTGTTTGTCAAAATGGAGCAGACGGTCTCAGCGCTGCAAGGAGAGCAGAGGAGATGCAAGATGCATGAATTCAGCTGAAGCAAGATACTCCCTCTCATGACTCCTAGCATCCCAGTTCTCCAACAGATAGATGAATAAGTGAAACAACAAATTATCTTAAATATCTGAAAGCGATTTGTGTTCCTGTGATGGGCTCTCAACAGTTGTGCTTTACTGTTGTGCTGTGATATGTCTCAAATCTCCACAGCTTTCTCCACAATATCTCTTAAACTGCAAGAGACCTCGCTCACAGCAGTGTAGATGTAGTTTTAATGAGCTTGGGAGATTATAGGAGATAGGCTTCCTTCTTTCTTTCTCACATCTTTGGTCTTCTTCTTCATCAGGTCTTTGTTCTCTCTTTGCTTTGCTCCCCTGTGTTTTGTCTTTCAGGTTTCTGGTGCATTCACATCTTCTGTCCCCTCTCTCTTGTCTTGCAGGTGTCTGGTGCACTGACCCTGCCTGCAACAGGCGAGGAGTCAGAGGACCAGGGCCATGACTGGCTCTCCTGGCCCTGGTGGGCGTGCCTTAGTGACATGGCCGAAGGTGTGGCGATGGGTCCTGGCCGCTTTGCTGGTCACTGCGATAACTTTGACGCTGCCAGGAAGCAGCCAGGCCTGCCCGCCACGGTGCGAGTGCTCGGCCCAGCTGAGGTCGGTGTCGTGCCAGCGGCGGCGGCTCACCAACATCCCAGAGGGCATCCCCACGGAGACACAGCTCCTGGACCTCAGCAAGAACCGGCTCCGCTGGGTGCAGACGGGTGACCTGACGCCGTACCCACGACTGGAGGAAGTGGACCTCAGTGAGAACCTCATCGCCACATTAGAGCCGAATGCCTTCTCCACCCTCCAGAGTCTTAAAGTGCTGAAGTTAAGAGGCAACCAGCTGAAGTTAGTGCCCATGGGGGCCTTCGCCAAGCTAGGCAATCTGACCAGCCTGGACCTGAGTGAGAACAAGATGGTGATTTTACTGGACTACACCTTCCAGGACCTGAGGAGTTTAAAACACCTGGAGGTGGGAGACAACGATCTGGTTTATATATCCCACAAGGTAAGCCCTGCAGCATCTGCATCAGGACTGTTTCTACCAATGAAATACTAGATGGAAAAACATCTGCTTCATTTACAAATCCTTCCTAGAATAACATTTCATAGCAATTAAATATGTGGTTTTGCATAGACAGTAACAAAGCAGCTGTTTGTCCTGGTTTGGCTGAGAAATATATAGGTTAACGTTTTTGGGAATACCACTCGCTGAATGTGAGGATACAGCCAGCGGCCAGTTAACTAAACCCCTGGACATCCCTCCCATCGCAAACAGCTCGAAAAACACTCAGCTTAAAGTTTTGTTTGTCACTTGAGGCCCAGGACTACAAGTTTGAAGAAGCCAAATATACCTACATAGTTTTTTTTGTGTGTTGAAAAATTAATAGAATGTTACAAATTCAAATTGTGTTTAAGTTTTAACTGCTTACAACATCAAGTGGCACACATATTCCAATAGAGCAGGTTGTGCTGAAAAAAAGGTGTCAGTTACTTGCTTCAATCTTTATACATTTATTTCATAAAATGAGAAAACTGTGACAAATTAAAACATTGATTGAAACTCACTTATTAACAAGTTATATCTCATTTCTTTGATATGTGCAAAAACTGAGGTAAGACAATAACAATTTTGTGGTTTATGAGTTATGTTGGCATGATTTGTTGGTTGGGTGCTGTGAGTCCCTCTGGTTGTCTGGAAACCTCATGGTGACAGAACCCAGTTAGTCGTTTCCTTTTGTGTCTAGTCTCTATGTAAAGCTGCCAGTAGCCCTATATTCAAATGTTTAACTATTCTTTTAACCAAGGAAGATTATGTGCTTTTTATGGAGAAAAGAAAATGAAGCTGAAACATCATTAACAAACAGGTATCTATTTTAATTGGTGGTATTTTGTCAGCATGCACGGTGTATAAATATGTACACATACAGTTTGTGAGTTCTTTTCTTGGCCCGTCAGACTCTTAGAGTTTCTTAACTGATGCAAAATGTTAATGCGAGACAATAACTTGCTTATATCACTCTGTGGAGCGCTCTGTTTTTGTCACCAGTTAGGTGTTAACACAACCTCTTTCTTCTGTCTGCTTATCTTAACATCAGAATTAAAGCTCCCCTGCTGGCCATCATGCATATATGTAAAACAAATTAAAATAATCTCATCATGTCGTCCTGCTCCCCAGGCCTTCTCTGGGCTGCTGGGGCTGGAGGATCTCACAATAGCGCGCTGCAACCTGACATCCATCTCTGGCCAGACGCTGTCCTACCTCCGCAGCCTGGTCACTCTTCGCCTTCGCCACCTCAGCATCACTGCCCTGGAGGACCAGAACTTCCGCAAGCTGTCCAACCTGCGGGGTCTGGATATCGATCACTGGCCGTACCTGGAGTACATCTCCCCTCTGAGTTTTCAGGGCCTTGACCTCCACTGGCTCTCGATCACCAACACCAACATCACCTCTGTCCCCTCGGCCTCCTTCAAGAACCTGGTGCACCTCACCCACCTGAACCTGTCCTACAATCCCATCACCACACTGGAGCCTTGGGCCTTCAAGGACCTGCTGCGGCTGAAGGAGCTCATCATGGTAAGCACCGGGCTGATGACGGTGGAGCCCCACGCCCTCGGAGGTCTCCGACAGATCCGGGTCCTCAACTTCTCGTCCAATGACCTGCAGACTCTAGAAGAGGGCTCCTTCCACTCTGTCAACAGTCTGGAGACCCTCAGAGTGGATGGGAACCCCCTGCTGTGTGACTGCCGTCTGTTGTGGATCCTGCAGAGACGCAAGACCCTCAACTTTGACGGCAGGGTGCCGGTGTGTGCGGGGCCGGTGGAGGTGCAAGGGGTCAGCCTCAGCAGCTTCACCGATTCTGCACTCTTCGATCACTTCACATGCCAGAAACCTAAGATACGCAACCGCAAGCTGCAGCAGGTAACGAAGATGCTTTAGCTTTAAAACATTTCCGTGGTTTGATTATTGAAGTTGCTAATAGTTATAAAAAGAATTGTGTGATTTTGCCAGACTTTGCTGTGTTTCTTAGTCCTTGCACCCCTTTGGTCCAGGTAATTGCTCGTGAAGGCCAGCCGGTGAGTTTCCTGTGTCGAGCTGAAGGAGAACCTGCACCTGCTATTGTCTGGATTTCACCCCAGCGAAGACGAATTACAGCCAAGACTTCAGGGCGCATCACTGTTCTCCCCAGTGGCACCCTGGAGATCCGTTACGCCCAGCTTACTGACAGTGGAACATACATCTGCATCGCCAGTAACGCCGGAGGCAATGACACCTACTTCGCCACTCTCACCGTGCGCGGCCAGCCGCTTGACGCCGCTTCAGCCTTCTTTCTCAACCGCTCGCTGTACAGCGGCGAGTTCTTCAACGACACAAATCTGAACAGCACGCGTGTTTTCCTCAAGTTCACCTTGGACCTGACCACCATCTTGGTCTCCACGGCGATGGGTTGCATCACCTTCCTGGGGGTCGTCCTCTTCTGTTTCCTGCTGTTGTTCGTGTGGAGCCGGGGACGCGGCCAACGCAAGAACAACTTCACAGTGGAGTACTCTTTCCGGAAATCCGAACCTGCAACCGGGGGCTCATCAGGAGGGACCAGGAAGTTCAATATGAAGATGATATGAAACAACGCAGCCAGGGGTCCCTCGGGGGAGGCATGAGCACGTCCCAAAAACGTGTTTGACACACGCAAACACACACAGCCACTGACTCGCAAAGAAGTATGAATTTAAGTTTCTGTCTGTGGCTCTATTCTAAATTGAACGCCCACATCAAAACTGGAGCCAAGACTCAATTTGGTTCGATTTGTGAATGACAAAATGACCCTGATCTCTCTGCCTCTCAGTGGCTTTATTCAGCTTGTGGTTTCAAAACATGTCTGAATGATACTGTAAGGAGCAACAGTGTCGAAAGCGCTATTTGTCATTCGTGCTTAATAAGAAGAGAGTTAAGATTTATAGGAGTTAAGTTGTAAATTGGCATGATTACTGAGCTGTGGAGCGCTGGTAGTCCTGTCTCTCGGTTATATTAATGAGAAAACGAAAAAGATTTCCTTTTTTCATTTAAATTTCCCTTTACTTTACTCTGTGCGGTAAGGGATTTGAAAAGAAATGTAATACAGAGAGACCTGGCTACCAGCCATTTATAGAGTTTGTAGCTATGCTCTTCTAAAGTCTGCCTTGTTACGAATCATGCATGTAGATTTGCAGTTGAGAGCTAAGTTGTAAATTCGTACCACTGAATAAAACACATGGTTTTCAAAGACAGTTGAATATGTTTTTCTACAGAATATATAACAGCCACTGTGGATTGTAATGGGTCAAACGCTTCATTAACATCACCATACGCCATTTGCTTTAATGAGCAAAAAGCTTAATGGATGTATAGAACACGATTTGGTAAGAATCAGTGGGTTCGGATGACATAAATGACAAACAGACAAAAGAAACACGATTCGGCCTTTTTTTTCTCTCTTCTTTGTGAGATTCTGCGACGACGTTAGCTGTGTGAGTTTGGGACGAGCGCACTGGCCGAGAGCTGCCGCGGCTGGCTGTGGCCCGGAGGGTTTGGTTAGGAAGTCAAGCCCACCGGACACAGGCTGCCACGGTAACCATAGCAACCAACACAAGAGAGAGCGAAGGGGACGGGGCCGGCGGCCGCGGGAGGACGGCAGGAGGAAGGGAGGACGTAAGTCGCCGTGACCTCTGCTTTCACAATCCCCCCAATTCATGCTCTTTGATCAGCATGTGAGGGTCGACCTGCCAGCCTCGCCTCCCGCCCTCTGCTGTGTTGGTGGTCGCCTGACCTCGCCGGCGCTGCCCGGGGGGAGCAGCCTGGAGAGTCAGGTTCATACTTAGAGGCAGACAGAGGACACCACGGTCCCACCAGTACATGATCGCACACAACACTCAACATCCCAGTAGTGGAAGACACACAGCAGCACGTGTATAGCACCTTTTCTCAGGAAAAGTGAAGCAACTAGCCTACAGAGTGGTTTCACATGTTCGCTCTGCTCAAATGTAACATTCCAGCAATACTGTATGTAGAGCCATAAAGCCAAATACATTCTCCGAGCGAGAACTGATGTAAATTTGTTGCGTGAAGAAACAAAGCCATAGTTTGTGTAGTGTAGATGTTTTTTTATACAGTAGCCTGTGCATGATTCAGTTATATAATTATTGCCACTGCCATCTTACAAGCTGTCGTGACGATCACAAGACCATCTGCTGTCACTGTGCTTCACCTCATTACACACAGACACACAAACACAAACACCCAGAGAGAAAAGAGGTAAAACCACATCAAGGTTATTTGGACTGATAGGAGCAACAGTCACAGTTACACATGAGTAAACACACGAACCGATGCGCGACGCTGACTGTTCTCTCTCTGTCTCTGACACGGCCGGTGTGCGAATGTCTCTGCCCCCCTAGCCCAGTGCATCCCCCCCTCCTCGCCCCTTACACCCCCACCCCCCACCCACACACACCCCCCACTGGGTCCTCCTTTGGGAGGGGTCCCTGGCTGGAGACCGAGGATTCAAAAATGTAAATGAAGTCGTGTTAACCCTACCCACGCCATGTGCATCGTATAGTGGAGAGTAGTACTGTGGTTTTAAAAACAGAAAAAAAATGTAACGACTAAAACTTTCTTTGAGGTGTTCTGTTGCTTCAGTTGTTGTTCTCTGTGACCTTTTGACTGTTTACCGTTTTAAAGTTCCTCATCCTCCACCTGAGACTGTTCTGTTCTCAACACCTTATTAAACACACCGGGAAGTGCGTGTTCACGTCTCAGTGTGCACAGAAGCTAAAAAGCAGACGGCAATATGTTGATCAAGACGTAATCTGAAGCAGTGTTTCATACCGTGTGTGTATGCAATTTTAAAAAAAAGAAAAAATGTTGATTTGTTACGATTATACAGCCAGCAGATGCTTCCCCCCCAGCAGGCTTGCACATCAGCACTTCAAATGTTAGCTTGCAGATTTGTAGATTAAAGTGAAGGTAACAGAATATGTTTAATAGAGATTTAAAATTACATCTCACCAAAATGTGTTTACAAAATGGTGTGTCGGCATGAGGCCACACCACATTGGTTAGATTATAAGGACAGTTAGCACAAGTGGTGGTGGACAAAACTGCATTTAGATCCTTTTCCTGACAGATGCTACAGAGTAGAAGTAATCAGTTTCTAATCAAAGTCCTGCATTCAAAATCCTACTTCAGAAAAAAATCGCAAAACTATTTGTTGCATCAAAATATACTTTGAGTAAAAGTACTCGTGAGGCAGAATGATCCATTCAGAATCATTCATGTGATATAATTGGATTATAATTATTGATTTATTCGTGTGTAAATCACTTTAATGGTGCATCTGGATCTACTTCTAATTAATTTACTTTATACTGGCAGCTTAATCTATAATGCATAGCTTCATTTGTTACTTGATTAGCAAAATAACCAATTACTCATCATAGGAACATCCTAAAATAAGTTCTACAAAGTTCGAGTAGTGTTTTTAGCTGAAATTATTGTTTTTTTAGTTTCTGGATAAAGTTCCCCTAAAGGCTTTTCTCTGTTCTTACGTTTGCCAAATGTTGCATTGAGAACATCCCGTCTTTGTTCTCATGTGACACTGTGGGAATCTTTTATGGAAGAATGTTCCATATCCCTTAAATATCCTCTGAATATTGCAGGCAAAAATGTTCTACTTTTGTTAATATTTTATTCATAAAAAAACACATTCCGAGGCCTTGATAACATCTTGCAGACGTTTGTTGAATGTTGGTGTTGTTGAGAACATTCTTCTTTTGTTGTCTTGTGGCGTAATCTGAAAACCCTGACAGCATCCTCCAAAATATCCTCTGAATGTTCCATTTAAACTGTTCAGTCTTAGTTGAAATTTAACCTTGTAGGCGCATCATTTTAAACAAGAAATACGAGTTTGATTAAAACATTACATTACTAGAACTTGTAGGTAATGTGAGTCGGTGTTGTGGAAGCATCTCCTGCTAGCTGTGAAAGATTTACAGAATACAGTAGAAGTCCAAAGTAGGTGGAAATACAACTATATCCAAATTGTCCTTCAGGAAACTACTTGAGTAAATGCACATTCCACCACTGGGCAATAAAAACATGCTAGCGGCTTGCAAAAAAGGAAAGCTTCATACTGTAAAATAAAGAAATAAATAAACGTTGGGAACCACGGATCTAAAACACCCCGACAACACTTTATGTAACCAGTTTGTGTTTTTGGAGATAATTTCCCCAGGTAAGAGAAAACCTCAGACTCTCGAAACTTTTGTGAAATAAACTCCCTTTTTTTTTGTCCCTTTTGTAAGGGATGATGAAAGCGCAGCTTCTGTGTCAGGATGAATAACTGAGCAGCTTTTAAAGATTCATGAGGCCGAATGAGAATAGATGAACAAATTGGCCTGGTTTTTAACACTGACTTTAACAGCGTCTGCAGCCATTTTGGTCCTGGTGGTGTTGAGAGCAGGACACCGTCTTGGTGGATATCTCCTCTCCCCTGAGCCGACCCTTCTGTGTTTCCATTCCCCCGTACTTCTCAGTGGAAACTAGGTTTAGAAGACAGTGAGAATGTCCGTAGTGTTTGTCGATGGTGTTATTGTGTAAACATCATTCGCAAATGTAGGCGTAGTCGAGGGTGTGTTTCATTTTAATACCTTCTTCTTCTTCTCCTCCTCCTGCCCCCTTCTCCTCCTCCTTCCTCTCCCACCCCTCGTCTTCTTTGCATTTCCAAACCCTCGTTGTCCCTGTTCACAGTATTAGGCTGGAATATGGTTGTGTGGTAGTAGACACGTGTTCTGTGTTGGTTGGTGTTGTCGTGTTTTGATTTGTTGCTCCTCGTGATGACATCCGACAAGGAGCAGTGATTGGAACAGTGGAGACAAGAGATGAAAGGGGTGACCCAGGTTCCCTAAAAAAAAAAAAAAAAACAAAAAAAACAAAAAAAAACACTGGTTCCCATTTCACACCCTACCCATTCCTGAAAAAAAAACAAACATATCTGGAACTTTCCCGCTCTGCACAGTGTCGCTCTGGGATCTCTCTCTGGATATGGAAACCCATGGACTGGACTGTATGTATTTTCTCTTGATGATATCTTGTCACACTTTAACAAATGTAGAGAAGGGGTTGGGATGTTGACTAAAAGCCTACACGCACTCTCTGCTCACCGAGGTACAGTGAGTCATCTTCACACTGTTCATTCATTGAAAAGTGACATTTCAAAACTGGTCAGGGTTGGAAATGAGCGCTTGTATCTATTCACCGAGTCTTTGAAAGATGGAAGAGCTAATTTAGCTCGAAGCGAAATGCTGTTTGAAGAAAAAAAAATCTGTCCGGCTTAAATTTTCCTTCATTTCCAGAGCTTTTAAGACTATGTTAAACATTATAACTGACATCTCTGGCAGTTGCCAAGCAATTCTTCAGCAGCTCTGCTCCAGAAAGATGCCAGTGCACACAGCTTTGCAGCCAAGCCACTTCACTTCACTGACAGACTCTCCGTGTTTGTAGATACCAGTGGAGGCGAGCTTGATTCATCTCCTCTGCCATGTTTCTTGAGAAAGTAGGCTGAGCGATCCCCCGCTCCCTCCTCTGGTTTGTCCTTGCCTGGGGTTGCTGTAGTGTAGTCTAGACGCCCCATTTACAGCAGCAGCAGCAGCAACCTCACAGTTAGGATGCCTTCCACTGGGAAACTCTTCAAAGACGCACACCAAAATAAGAAAAACCCTAAGACGCCATAATCATTGCGTCATTACCAGCCAAGCCTGAAATATTCATCTTTTTTCGGGGGGGGTTTCTAATACTGTTTCCATTCTATTTCTAAACTAAGCAGGCTTTGCTTTCACCCCTCTGAGCTGTTTTCTCAATATGTTGGCCAAGAAAGAACAAATTTTAGTCTCACCTTTAAGGCTGCAGCCTTTGTCTTCTTTCATTTCGGATTCCATATTAGCTGGAAATAAATCCATCTCTCACTCCACATCCTACAGCTGCTGCTGTTTTGATTGGATTAGACTTGAGTTGAATTATCAGAGCTGAGACGAGCAGTAATGGGATGACGAGAAGTGAGCTCGGCTGATTGGGTGATTACTTGGCTTATTAGTCCCATTTTCATAACAGGCCTCTCAGAACAGAGTGTCATACAAATACTGGAGTCTGGATTCGGTGGGTTTCTTTGGACAGAAATACAACATATGGGGGTTTTTCACCGATTAGACAAAAAGATGTTGTCGTCGCTGGCTGATATTCAGGTATAACTGAGCGTGTTGCAGAGCTTTTTGCTGAAAGATTGTTATGAAGCACCTTCTGCATTAACAGCTGCTTCATCTTAACCTTGACCAGACACTTACCAGCCCCTCTTCTGTGTGACAATAGTGACTCCTGGTGGTCAGTGTGGGGAACAGCAACAAATGGGGACCATACTGCTGATGCTGATGTACTAATATTGTACATCATAGTAATTTAAACCAACAGCTCTGGGCCTCTTAACAGTGAAACGCTGAAGAGAGAAAATTGACTGTTAGCTTCACAAGTCAGTGCTTCACTGATTTCCTTATAGCCATAGCGTGACCTCCTCTCTGCACTGGGTGGTGAGGGGCTGCTGTTTGCCCTCTGACAAGCTATCAGGAGAGGCCTCCATCCGATCAAAAGCAACACCTGGTTTGCTGGGACTCAGTCTGTAGATTTAACACTTTCTGATGGCCCCCCGCCAGCTTCACTAAGACATGAGAAACAAAACTAAACTTAAAAAAAAACACAAAAAAAACACACACAGCGTCACTCTTTCTCTCTATATGACCGAGTGCTGATCAGCAAATGATTGGTTTACTCTCTAGAGACAAATAATTTTGAAAAAATGACTTCTTCTTCTTTTCTTGTGGTCTTAGAAGGTTAAATCTATGCATGCCTTTTGTATACAGTGATTGGTCTTGCCAAACTCTCACCTACACTCGTACGGAGAGCCAGGGGTGCCATTGTTGCTGGCCATGGGACTGGTTGAAACAAACCGCAAGGATCAAAAAGTGACACAAAGAATATCTAACGAATCGTGCATCTTACAAAAGAAGCATTTGTTTACTCGGGATGATTGTACTTTCACACATATCTTATCCACAAACAGATGACCTGCTCAGATGTAAAAGCTGTAGATAAAGCGATTGATATTCCAAGCAGGATGGTGGGACTGATCAATGCTGTATGGGGATAGGATTATTAATGGCATACTTTCATTGATCTCTCTTGAACCTTGTCACTCTCCCAGAATCCCTCTGGAGCAGGAGGAGGTGTACAGAGCTCCTACAGACCTGGTACCTGGCACTCATTCCTGGGTTTCCACATTTCATGACAATTTCTTCTTTTAAGAACGAGATGGTGCCAATTTTATTTGTTTTTTTTTTTCCTCCAGGTCTGAGCCATATACTCTCTCACCTCTCCCGCTCTTCAGAGGGAAGCTTTGTTTGGTGTAGCTCTGTGTTTGTTGGAGCCCTCTAATAGAAAAGAAAAGCAAATACTAAAGAATAAAATATCAGATTTGGCTGGTAAACTCATCTTCTCCTCTCTTTTTCTGTCTCTTGCTCTCTGGCTGTCTCCTTCTCGCTGTATCTCTCTCTCTCCTTCTCTCTCTCTATCAACCTGGCACCGACCTCGTTAAGCGTTTTGGAACATTTTTCATTGATCGCTCTCAGTTTTTGCACTAATGCATATTTGTTCCTCTCTGACACAGTCATTACTGACTTCTGAAACCTGGGAATGGGTGCTGAGGGCTCCAATTAAATGCAGAGCTGATATAAAGACGAGCAGTTCAACTTGTCGTATCGAATGGTGACAAAGTCGTTAATGCACATGACTGGCTCATCAGAGAGACTGTTAGGTGATCAAAACAACCGAATTTGAAAGCTTCGCCATCATCTGACTGTACCTGAATTTTTAACAATGTATATTTTTTTGCGTGGATCCTTGGACGCGAAGAGCAGAAACTGTACATATTAGATCTCTTAGCCATATCATGTCATCAAATCTGTAGACCTCCTTGCCATGTCTGACAGAGGAAAATGACTGTTGAACTGTAAATAGTGTAGGTATAGTAACATAGGATTTAACTGCTGCTTCTTTCCTCCAGGGATCGGCCCACGTTTTGCTCAGTCCCATGGCTGCTTGGTCTCAAAGGGAAGGAAAAGACAATAATGTACTTGTCTATAAAAACACATATGGGTTCTTTTTTTTATTTCAATGTATGTTTTATATACTGTCTGTCTTGTAAATGAACTCCTTTTTCGTCATAAAAGCATGATGTGACTCTGTCAACGGAATCCGGTGTCTCTTCTTGTCTCATCTGCAAAGAGCTGCACACGAGCTACACAAAACGTACATAAACCCAGACATTAAGATGCACGTGATCGTCGAGCATCCTCCTCCACAACTGTAAACACTAATATGCTGCTGCAACAGCCTCCGCTCTTTAATCAGAGCTTTAGGATTTAGAGCTGGGATTTCTCCCCCTCAGCTGCAGGAGCATCACTCAGGATGTTGTTGGACTTTAATTATAGAGACCCAAAGTGTTTATTAATAAACAAACAAATTATACATTAAAAAATAAGACACTATATAAATGCATATGATACCAAACTGTAATATTTCACCCTGCATCCTTCCCACAAATAAAACAAATCCCCTGCAGGACCTTTTTTTTAATCACAGCCCAGAGATTTTAGCTTTTAAAATGTTCTCTTTTTTTCAAATGTCTGTTGTTATTTTGCGACTCCATCTTTCCATTTTATGTCATTATGTTGCTTTTCATCGCATCGTCTTTGTCCTGTTATGTGATTAGCTGTTGCTTCAGCCGGGATAAATGGACAATCAATGCCACATTTGCTTCTGTCTCGTCTGTGCTGGTTCACAATCAAAGACTTTGTCATGAAAAGCGACGCGACGAAAGAAACGTTGTGTTATTTGGATTGGGATGGGGTTGAGGTCGGGGTTATGTGCCGATCCGATGAGCTCTTCCTCATCGCCCTCAGAAAGCTCCTTTATGTAGCCTTTGGTTCGTACACAGGGACCATTATTCATTAGTGTTGTGACATTGTTGTCTGATATATAAGTTTCTACAGTTTAAAGGACTAACATGTGTTTTATGTTAGCCTATAAAGCTGATCTATGAAGTGTAACCTCATAAGACCATCTCATTTTGGGTTATATTACCAAAGTAGTTGTGTTTTTAATCAATTTTTATTTTTGCTGTTGTTATTTTTTATTATTTATATTTTTTTTAATCTATTTTTATTTTCTTTATATTTTTATTCTCTGCTATTTGATCAGATCAAATAGCAAAGAGAATAAAAGATGCATATCAAACAAGAGCTTAAGACATTAAAGTTAGTCTATAGACTAACTATATAGGCTGATTTAGGTAGTTTTAGACTCTGTGTTTAAATTTAGCTCTCTCTGAACAACAAATAAATATATATGCATAAAAATTATAATTTTCCCAGCTGAATTTTATTTTTTCTTGCACTATGCACAAGGTTTTGAAGCAGGGAAATAAAATCACAGCGAAAAAATGTAGTTATCATGGAGATGTGAATATTTGAAGACCTGAAATTATCTGAACATTTTAGGGCAGGGGTCTCGAACTCCAGTCCTCGAGGGCCGCTATCCTGCAACTTTTAGATGTTTCCTTCTTCCAACACACCTGATTCAAATGATCAGCTCATCATCAAGCTCTGCAGAAGCCTGATAACGATCCTGATCATTTGAATCAGGTGTGTTGGAAGAAGGAAACATCTAAAACTTGCAGGATTGCGGCCCTCGAGGGCCGGAGTTCGAGACCCCTGTTTTAGTGGTTTTACTTTTGGATATCTTATACATCAAGGTCCCTAAAGGCAGCCGGTTGGTTTTTGGTAACGATTCTACATTTTAAAACTTCAATCATGGTGGATACTTGTTAAAACCTTATCTGTTCTTTTTAAATGCAGTATGTCCAAAGTAGACTAATTACCAGAAAACAGAGGCATTCAGAATTTTGGGCCTTTGGGGCAGAATTTAAACCTTCACGTTGGAAAATAAAAAATTCTACCAATTCTATTTGAGTAGCTACAAAAGACGACAAACCCAAGTGAAAGTTGGAGATCATCTTTTTGTGCTCTGGTTGAAATGTTCTGAGGGTGGTGGAGCTTCTAAAACCCAGGCTACAGTCCTCTCCAGTGTTAAGATAACCACACAAAAGCAAAGGGACAAAGGCATCTGCATACTTTTATTTTCACACCACCAGATGGCAACAGAGCACCACGGTAGGAAACCATCACACAGAAAATGAAAAGCCAGTCTGCCAATTGCTTGTTTCTTTATTCGTTTTAGTCAAAACACACAATTTAGCCATACTGGTTTTCACTCGGTGTATTATTCAGTTCCAGTTATTACTCGATTCTTCCTCCACAGGCTGAAGGCAGAACAACATGACTGACAGACTCGCTGCATATGGCTGAGATGAAGATCAGAAGAAAGGCTCTCTGTGCGACGCCTGTGTGTGTGTGTGTGTGCGTTTACATGTGTGTGCATATATACGTGTGCAGGCATTTGATCAACATCTTCGATTAGACGTCCACTTAACAAGTCAGATCCCCACCACCCCCTCATTGCCGGGGGAGGGTCCTGAAAAGCCTCGGCCTCCACCTCAAAGGTCACTCTGCAGAGGTCAAAGGTGATCACACACACACTCACACACACACACACACTCACACACCAACACACACCGAGAGCCGTTCTCCCCCCTTTCCTCCCATCTCTCCTGTCCAGTCAGTTTCTCTGCCCTCCTCCATCACTCTCTTTCTCTCTCTCTTCCTTTTTTTTTTTTTTCTCGTCTCTGCTCTATTTGAAATTGATTGTCTCTACCATCACAAAGACACTTGGTTCTGATTGATTGATCGGCAAGGGAAGAGGGAGAGAACATCGACACTGGGGCTTCCAGAGCTCTGAGGTCTGTCTGAAGGGAAAACGAAACAGAAAAAGAAGAAGAAGAAAAAAAAAAAAAGAAAGCAAATGACGCCATTTTGATGCACTGGAAAGGAAGGAGCCGTATATCAGCTGCCTGTCTGTCTGTTTGTTTAAGCTTCGGCCGGCTTCCTAAGGCAGACAAACGTCCCAGGCCGATCAAACGTAGATTAACGGATGAGCTGGAATGAAACTCGCACACAAACTCGCACTCAAACCTGCGTGATGAAACGATACAGAGGTGGAAGTGTTTCTGGAGCTATCGCACACAAAGGGGAGAGTTACAACACAGGATGGGGAGGGAGACACAGTAATGAACCTGAAACACATACAAATACACAGATTTTATACAAATACACAAACAGCACATAAAAGACACAGAGCTAAAAAAATAAAATAAAAAGAAGATTACTTGGAAACCAAAACCCAGTTGTCGTTTTTTTGTTTTTCTCCCAGTTTTTCTCCCCCTCTCCTCCACCTGTAGAGGTACAGTTCATCCTGCAAGTTTATATACACTTATATAGTATCCATGCATAAAAGAATCGCTCATCCCACCCCTAATGACAGAGGTGCTTTGGTTGGTTCTCTTTTTTTTTTCCTTTTTTCTTTTTTTAATATGGGAATCACTTTAACACACATTGAGACAATCTTCAAACACAAAAAAAAGCCAAAAAAGTGATGCAAAACTGAAATTACTGTGTCCTTGATGTCTTCACCTTCACTTTATTCTCATCTTTATGTTCCTTATGCACTTTTCGGTTTTTCTCCTAATTCCAAAAAGGACACCGTGCAAATCTAAAAACAATAAATAAACTAAAAAAAAAAAGAACATGTTAAAATCATACAACAGCTTACACTTCACACGCTCCTTCAAAGAAAATTAAAAAAGAACCAGAACAATCATTTTTGCTGTGACTTTTAATTGTCACTCTCATTGCTAAACATTGTCATTATTGTTTCACTACATTAACCTTTACAATAAAGATTTTTGAGGTATATCGAGATGAATTGTCTACACATGCCTGCCTTGTTGTAATGCTACCCTGGACAGAGGGACCAGCGGAGAGGGCTTTGTTTTTTGTTTTTTTTTTGGATGGGCGGGGGTCACCAGTGGGCACCATGTGTCTTCAGGCGATGGAAGGCCGAGAAAATTTCTGTCCTCATTGGTTGATTGTGACGACGGTTCAATTTAGAGGCCGGCCGACGAGACAAGAGCGGGAGCAGGGGGAGCTTTGTAAACAGTCAAATACACACACACACCTACACTCGGATTACAAATTACACAAAAATATCTCTGGCTGGAGTGTGTGTGCATGTGTGTATCGTGGAGAGGACTCGGCGAGTGGCCTCACCATTCAAAGAAACAACAACAACAACAAAAAAAAGGGTGACAGTAAACAATCTTTTCCCCTCACTGTGTGAAAAAGGTGCTCTTTGAATCAGAACAAAACTGGCTTTTTAATGTCATGAGGACCCCTTCACCCAGTGTGTGCCCCCCTGTTCACTTTAAATGTGTGTGTGTGTATGTGTGTGTGTGTGTGTGTGTATGTGTGTGTGATGAGAGCAGTCCAACCCCTGGTTGAAGGAAAAAGGCACTCAACTCCTCCCACACAGCAAACACCCCGTCGTGTTTGCCATGCAGCGCGACTGCTCTGTGGAAGTGCGACCTCTGCATTTGCGTGTGACTCCGCGTCGTGTGTGTGTCTGCATGTGTGTGTGTGTGTGTAGTGTTTGTGTGTCCCAGATCCAGCGTGAACACAGCAGGCTTGAAGTATCTTTGGTATTGATGGCTGTGTCACAGTCTGCTTTATTCTGTGAGGTAGCCACACACACACACACACACACACACACAAACGTCTTCATTCTCTGCTTTGGGTCTGAGCTTTCACAAATCCGCACTGAAATGTTTCCCTCCCCCGCCTCTGGACCGACACCTCCGTCAGGAAATGTTTTATAGTGCACTACATAACGAGCAGTTTACGGAGGAATGTCACCTTAAATGTTTCCTTCCGGTCTCATGATGGGCCTCTGATGCTCCTGCCTCCCCTGCTGCACCCTTCTTCCTCCCGTCTCCTCTCTATTATGATTATCTCCCGCTAGAAGATGCTACACAACAAGTGGCTTTGCCCACAAAATAAATAATAATAATAACAATCAAAAAAGACACAAAGAAATGAGGCGGTTCTCATGGTAACCAAAGAACACCATCAGCAGAGGAATGCAGCGACAGTCCAGTTCGAAGAGGTCAAAGTTTAGAGATCAAGGAAGAGGTCCTTCACGTCCAGACAGTCCATCCTATCCATCACACAGGTGTTCACAAATATGCACAGTTTGTCACTTGTGGTATCCCTTCCTTGTCTGTGCATAGGATCAGTCTATGACATGTTGATTTGTCTTTTTTTTTTTTCTTTTTTTTTCGATCTTTACATTTTGTCGACAAGGTGCTTCTTTACATATAGTTTCAGCACAACATAGCACAATAGTCACGAGAGAGAAACCATGTGTCTATGGTACTATTATTACCCGCATCGATAGTTAAGGAAGGTTGGGGGGGGGATGAAAGAAAGACACATCGGGGGTGGGGAGTAGCAAGAGAGTAGATAAATAGAGAATAGATAAGTCAGAGAGAAAGAGAGATGAAATCAAAGATTATTTACAGTTCATTGTGTTTCACGTTGATCACATCAATGTTTTTCTGAGGTATGGAACAGGCGACGTGCCCGTATAGTGCTCGCAGTTCGAAGGTTGTAATGACACAGACCAGACACAGCGGGGCGCATGGCGACGGAGCGGCCTGCGTCTGTTCTCTGATTATCATAAAGAGGCAAACATCATTGGCACTCGGGATCCTATATTGTGACATTTGACCTCTGTGTTTGGCCACTAGAACAGAGCAGACCAACCCCTCCCCTCCCTTCCCCTCCCTCGCTCCCTACACTCGGGGACGACGCTCCCTAATGAGCCGAGCCTCGTCCCTTGTTTGATTGTTCTCCTTTTTGTAACCTGAAAATAACCTCTCAAGCGGCTGTCTACGCAGGCAAGCCACACAACGAGTCTAAAGAGACGGACATTCAAATATGTATCAAAGGGCGCGTGGATGGTCATAGTTTAGCATTTCGTCTGGTGTTTGCAGGGCTACACTCCTGGTTGGATCGTGTTTGATGTGCATCCTAATACAAATTTACGCAGCAGGCCGCAGTGTTTTGGCTGCAGGCCTGCTGGAGATATGAGCTGAGACTAACATGCTCGGGGGCATGTTCATGAATGGTTTTCAAATGGACAGCAGGTGGCGCTGTTACTCTGAAGTGGAGCGGGGGCTGAGATACTGCAGAGGGGGATTTTACGCGCTCGGAGCACATAGAGCATGTGAACTTTTACGCACATGCACACGCACGACACACACGCATGCAACGATGCAGAGCCACGAGGCGGTGTGTGGTTAGGACCTGCAGAGAGCGTTTCACAGACACTTGACACATAAACGCACCTCATCAATCAGCCTTTTAGCGCTGAAATGAGGAGTCTGATCAGAGCCCAGCAGATACACCTGCTGTCTTGATTTCTGGCTGATTTGTTGAAGACCGCTCAAGGTCTCTTGTCTTAAAGCTACTGATTCCCTGAAGCAAAAAAGAAAAGAAAGCTCTCTTTACAAGGCTTCAACACAAACCCACAGTGTGGCGTATGGTTTTTCTTTGGTTTCAGGTGGATTTAACTGAGAGCCACGTGTGATTGTTTGAGGGAAACTCTCTTAAAGCTACTGGATCCTTGGTTTTTAAGTTAGCCCCTACGCATGACATTCAGATAAAACACGAAAAAAAACAACACATGGAGAGAAGATCTGATTCATCTGCACAAGTCCACTTTGTGCAGATGAATCAGGTCTGCAGTTACACACCCAGCAGCTCTGCAGAATTTGAGCCCACTGCTTTAAGTGGAACAACTAAACAAAAAAAAGAAGCACACTCCGTCCTCCGTGCATGCGTTCAGCCAGCCCGTCAGGCTTTGGAGAACGTGGTGGCAGAGGAGGTGCCGGGTTGGATCGGTGAGGCGCCGTTGTTATTGTTGTTGTTGTTGTTGTTGTTGTTGTTGTTGCTGTTTCCGTGAGGCGTGTGCACGTGTCCGTGGCCGTGCACCCCGTGACTGTGCTCCTCTGTGTCCCAGCGGTCCGGACAGCGGCGGCGTGAGTTCATGAAGAAGTTGGAGACGGTGGAGAGCTCCAGGCCCAGCTGCTGGGAGATGGTGAGCTGCATCTCCTTGGACGGGCGTCGGTTCTCTCTGAAGATGGCTACCAGGGTGCGACGCTGCAGGTCGGTGAAGACCAGTCGCTGCTTCTTTGGCACCTGGTTGCGCTCTCGGCCTCGGTCCTCCTCCTTGCGTTTACAGGCTGCGAGCACAAGAGGAGAGAGGACATGAAAGAGCAGGTAAGTTCCATCATCATCATGTGAACTGAATACAAAATACAGAACTGGATGATTAAGAGAGCTGCAATCAATTATAATCATGCCTTCATTATCGGGTGGTGATGACATACAGGGGAAAAAAACAAGCAAAAAATAAATAAAAAAAAGAAGGAAACATGGACTAATGGCAGGTGTTTGTGTGTGTTTTAGTGTTATGGGACTCTTAATGCTAAATTAGGAGGTGAAATGTAAACTATATCATATCTGGGAGGGTCCTGAGTCACCCAGGTGATCCTAAGAGCTTCAAGTAATTAAAAAAAAAAAACCTACTCCCACTACTTTATTGAATGGTTTTTAAAAAATCACATTTGTTCATTTATTTAAACTTTTCCAGGTTTTAATAGGTTGTATTGACATAATAACATTGCATCAGCCTTATATTATGTGTCATTTAAACTCAAATTCCGGTATTATTTGATTTACAGCTAAATTCAAGTTGAAGTAATTTAACAAAATTGGCTTGATATCAAAATATTTCTTCATCTTGAGGTTAATATTTCAAGTTTCCTCCCTTAGTGTAACATGCCTGGACAATTTCAGACATTTAAGACTTAAAAATATATTTGATTATAGAGTTAAAACTTACTAAGTCCTCTAACTCAACGTTTGTTGAGTGATTTCATTAGATGTTGTCATGAGGGAGTCAAAGAGACTGAAGCCACATTTTGCTTGTGTGTGTGTCTGAACGTTACATTTCAGAGTGCAGCAGCAGCAACTGGAGTGCTCTTGGCTTCAAAGAGAAGTCCAGGATTAAATAATGTATGACAGCATAATCATGGAAGAGAGGCACATTTGAAAGACAAATGAACAAATTACAAAGTACGTGTCACAGACGCGGGATACAAAAGAGAGAGAATGGAAAAGCAAAGATGCAGAAAGGACACCAATAACAGTCATCACTGGAGATCGCCAAATTAAAATGTTTCCCTGACTGTGACATTCTGAAAGTCAAAACTGAGAGACACACAGAAGATTTTAGCCTAAAGAGGATCTCACTTATAGCTCTACTTTTGCACCTTTTCATGCCCGTTACAGAGATTTTTGCATTGTAGCTGTTGTATATTTCATGTTATTGTGATTTACTAAACATGTTCCAAGTGTTTACATTGATTTCTTACCTTCCAGAAAGACACTATTTTTTTAAATCAATTCATTTAATAATTCGGGAAGTTTTAATTTGTCGAGTCGTCTTGATTTTCAGGTCTAATCTGGAATTTTACAGAATTTTTTTCTTTACATTTTCCATTTTTTCTGTGTTTTTAAAACACAAATGTCAATAAAATGACACAAAAATAGACTAAATTTACACATCAAATGTAAAATAGAATTTTTAAAAGTGATGAAAAAATTTATTTTAGATTTCTTTAGAGGTACATCTTTCAATTTTGTTGATGAACATGTTGTTTTTTTTTTTTACATTAAACATGTCAGATATTCAAGATTTTTTGTACAAAGTTATGTAACAGCTCACATTAAACTTGATATGATATGAAATCAATGTAGATTTTTACAATTTGAAACAAAATTACTGTTTTTACAACAGTATTTAATTTAATTTATTTATTTTGCATAAAATAATATCATTAAACCCAACTAATATTGGCACTTTTCAGCAACTTGTAGCCTGCATATTTGTATTCCAACATTATTTACAGGCAATTTAATTGTTTTCAGACATGCAAATATCTTTTATAGTAGTTTTGTGTTCTCAGACTGCTGGAATATTAGTGGTTATTTTACTTGGTTTTTTTTGTTTTGTTTTTTTTTTATAGTGCACTGTGTGCTGGTGTGTTCAGGAACACTCTGGGATATGAGATTCGGTTATTAAACAGCTAGCATTTTTATAAACATAATTCTTCCCCACTAACAGGTTCATAGTTATTGTATAGTTTGTGGATGGAGCAGGCCGAACGCTCAGACTTGAATGCTACACAAAATCAATTATTAGTTCCTATTTCCAGTAGAACAGGAAGATGGCATGAGAGAAGAAAAAGAAAAGCAAACAAGTTCATCTACAAAGTGTGGTGACATGAAGGGAAACCAGTGTCTCCAAGGAGGACATGGAATCAGTCTGAACTGGGCCTAATGAGGGATCTAAAGAAGGCTACCAGTAAAACACACATTTAATGTTAGTTTAGCTGCTGAGCATTAATTTGTCAGCATATGTGGCAATTAGTTGGATTTTTTTTTTTGTGCCTAATGGTTAAAACAAACAAACAGTCGCTCTCAGACAAAGAGGTTCTGGTGGAGAGTGTCTGGGCTGTGGGTCTGTGTGTCTTGCTGAAACTGGAGGAGCGTGATGTGAAATGCTGACAAAGAAGCGGTCTGCCGTGCCTGGATGCACCGTCAGTAGGCTCGGCTCTGGCTGTGGAGACTGGAGGGAGTCTGTTCTGTTCTGCTGCCCTAAAAAGCTGCAATGATCGATTTTCCGCGGTTTTCTCCCGAACACGTGGTCCAGTAATCAGGGCTCCCTTCCCCACCCGATCGATCCCCATCGATCCGCGAGAGCGAGGTGTGTGTGTGTGTGTGAGTGTGTGTGAGTGTGCGTGTGAGTGTGCGTGTGTTTGTGTGTGTGTGTGTGTGTGTGTGTGTGTGAGTGTGCGTGTATTTGTGTGTATTTGTGTGTGTGTGTGTGTATTTGTGTGTATTTGTGTGTGTGTGTGTGAGTGTGTGTGAGTGTGCGTGTGAGTGTGCGTGTGAATGTGCGTGCGTCTGCGTGTGTGTGTGTGTGTGTGTGTGTGACGTGTGCGCGCGCGCCTCGCACTGGGGGAGCATGGCTCGCGAACGCGCTCTGTGACAGACAGATGAGAAGAAATTGTTTATCTGTGGAGGAACAAAGGAGATGTGGCGCAAAAGAAAGAGTGGCAGTCATCCAGTCTGGGAGCTCTGGAGGAGTACAAAGGGATGACTCTCAGATAGAAATGACTGATTATTTGTATTTTATTTTTTGCATTTAAAAAAAATAAAAAGTGTGTGAGCGTGCATGAGAGAGAGGCTGTGTTTGAAATAAGCAGTGAGGAATGATATTTATCCCAGGCTTGGATGACTGTTTGGAAAGAAAAGAGGGGAAGGATGAGAGGAGGCAGAGGGAGAAGGAGGGAGGGAGGATAAATAAGGCTGGCTGCAGTGTGGAGGTGGTGTATGCAAATGATTGATGACTTTACAGCAGGTTTAGACAACAGCAGTAAACAGATTTGACTGTGAGATGGAGATCAATATGAATGTGCACATGTGTATGCATGCCTGTGTGTGAGCGTGCATGTGTTGCCATTGTTCATGCTTTGTTACTGCAAGCAAAGCATAATTACAAAGATATTTTTCCTCAGCCCCAATGCAGGTTACATCTTTGTGTGTCGCCCCCCCTCCACAACACACACCCCAGCCTCCGCAGATGCATCACTCCATCCCCACCTCGACTTCCTCAACTGTTTTCCTCTTGTTGTTTTTCTCAATTGTTTTAATTTGCCCTCAGATTGATAGCCCCCATATTGATTGATCCGCACTTCAGAACCATTTCATGGAACGTTTATTCAATTGGTTCAGGCCCAGCCATGCCAGAATCTCCTCGAGGCTCTCTAAGTGCTGTCTCAAACCAAACTCAATACTCCCTAATGTAATGACTGAATGCTAGTGCTAATATAGTGATAATTTAATATGTAATGCCTGTTTTCGAACAACTTGTGCTACCGGCCATTTTACAATGCCAACACCACTCTGGTTCTCCTCCATCAGCTCAAAATGCAACTCTGCAGGGCCTGTAGAGGGAGCAAAACACAGCCGAGTGGAAGCGGGGAGTTAGCGCGAGGCCTGGGCCTGGTCAGTACATATTTCAGATAATCAATAGGTCAATTTCAAATGAGACTCCTCTGGCCCCCTGAACATCCCCTGCCACAGCAATGGATAGGACCACAGGGAAGGAAGAGAGGGAGCTGCTCATTAAAACCGCCTCTCTTGAGACGAGAACCAAACCGTTATAGGCTATCTTTAGTTGCCTCATTACCAAATGGGCTTTTCTGAAGAGACAAGCGGTGGCACTCGGCAGTCTCAAGTGGCACTTTCTCGTGTCGCCTCTTTCATATGTCCTGGTGTCAGCGGCGCCGAAGGTATCAGGCAACCGCCACTTTGTTTAATCTCAACCTCTCGCCGATTCCAAAGATTAACTCGCTGGCTGTTCAGCATGTTAAGTGGCACTTGTGCCTCATTTAAGAGCAGCTCTGCTTTATGACTTAAGTGCTGTTGTTTCTGCTTTTCCCTTTCAATGTGCGGACTGTGTGCACACAGGCCGGCCTGCTGTGGCCCGTATGTGGATGAAAAGGGCAGAAGGTGTGTGTGCTGCTTGGGTTTTGTTTGTTAAGTTGCACATGAGAGACTCTCGTGGCTTTACATGAAGCAATGACTGACAGGAATCTACACTGTTTGAAGACATGCTTAGAAAAGCCTAACGTGTTTTCCTTAAAAAAAATCTATGAGTTCAGTCTGTTTTGCTTTTTGAAAGTTAAACTGCTGCACTTAAGATGCCTCAGAATAAACTGCGAAATTCATTTTTCAGGGTTTCTTCATATCTGGAATAAGTTTGGCCTCGACAGTAAATCCTAATTCTGCGTAGATGCAAAACACTGAGATTTAAGCCGTGCATGAGGAAACTTTCTCTTCTGCTTTCAAAGTGGAATAACATTACGGTAAAACACATTATTTCAATGGAGGGGGGGAAGGGCTTTAAATGTCCCACTAATAGTGACTTATTTATGAAAACAGCTGCACTGTGAGAAGGATTTTATCTGAAGACAGTCTGTCTGGTGTGTTTTGAAATGTTGAATGTGCAGGAAGAAACATGAGATCCTCAGATATCAAGTCCTCAAGGTATCCCAGTGAGATTATGGAAGCCAGTAAGTGGATCTATCTTTATCCTCTGATTGGGCAAAATGAAAATGCAGAAGTGTGTTTCTTTTCTTCATCTCTATAATATATGTCTGCAATCTGACACAACATTAACATGAGTGTTGCTGGTGTGTGAGTAAATGTATGAGTGTGTGTGTGTGAGTGTGTGTGTGTGTGTGTGTGTGTGTGTGTGTGTGTGTGTGTGAGTGTGTGTGTGAGTGTGTGTGTGTGTGTGTGTGCAGATGGGGCATGAGGGGCAGACGGTGAACTAACCGCACCGTGCTGCTGCTAGTCGACGCCTGGACGGACGGATGAGATCGGGCTTTGTGTGCGGTGAGACGGGCCCTCTCCCGCCCTGGACGGACTACTGCAGGCGAGAAACAGTTTGGTGTCAATCACTCTCTGTCACACCTCTCAGATGTACGCTTATTGATTATATTGATCATATTATAGGCCTATTCATTGCTGGGAAGTAGGTAAAAAAAAAAAAAAAACACGCCCGGATGCCACCCGTAAACAACACACACACACACAAGCAGCGGATTGGAAACCAAACCGTCCCTTCATCCTTAAAAATACTCTCCATTGATTAGGATCGGGGTTATTTGAAAGCTGTCGTTTCTTCCTCGGTGCTAAAGCCTGCGTGTTGTCCTGTTGAGACGACTGATCGGCAGCTTTACAGCCTATCAGGCATCGACTTGTAGTCTATAACCCGTCTACGAGCTTTGCGCCTTATTTCATGCCTCTCCGCTTTTCCTGTGAAGCCTAATTGTTTTATTTTATTTTTTAACAACTCACAATTAAATGGAAAAAAATGTCTGTCTGGGGGTGCACAGGCTTCAAGCAAACATTTATGGCTGATTTTGAGACCCTAGATACACAGAAAAAAGTCAAAACGAACCACTGAGGGAAAAGTTAAAATGAGGTGCCAAAGCATTAAATAATCCAATAATTATTTCTTTCTATTAGCTATGATTTCTTTTTTTTTTCTTTTTCTTTTTATGATGTGAAGGAATTAAAATAGCTTTTTTTTTGGCTCGGATGAATGAGCTACAATAGATTTTTTTTCCCCACTCATTTATTTTTAATGCTTTAATTTTGAAAGTCTCAGCCTTTAATTTAATGGGAGCAACAAAAAGCGATGTTTGTGTGAAATATTCGGCCTGTATTACATCTCTAACAACACCGGCGTGAACTTTTAAAAATGAAAACGTATCGAAAAAATATTTTAAAACACGAATCAGTCTATTAAATGGCAATTATGTGTCTGACAATCAATCACTCGCAGTTAATTATTATTTTTATATAAACGAAGTGTAGGTCAGTTTCTCCAGAAATATAATAAACTAAATGGAAAGATTACGTGGTAATATGTCATTAAAATTTGTTTCAACATACCTCTCACACAAACTCACACCCACACACAGCTCTCCTCCTGTAGAGAGTGTAATGCTGAAATATGCTCATGTGTAGTAAGGCTGAAAAGTTTTCATGTCTAATTTATTGTTGTTTGCACTTTTAACAGCAAACTGACGTGTGTCTTTTCAGCACCAGGCTGCTGACAGGAGCAACACAAGTTGGAGCAAAATAGAGAAAATGTGTGCTGCAAATTAGAATTTAACAGCTTTGATTAAGAGATGAACCCAGTCAGCAGCATTACTGTCTGTTTACATGTTTGTGATCATTTTAATCAGGACGCCATCAGGAGCTTTATGTTCAAAAGCAGGCAAATTGAAAGACTGTTGTGCACTTTTACCACCTCGTCCACCTTTAAACTAAGAAATCATCCCACACAGTTAGATTTTCATAGTTTGGTTGAAATAATGAGCTGCAACACTATAGAATAAGCAATTAGCTTTTAATGCAGGCCACAAGTGTCTGATTTATGTAATTTTAAATATCTGGCTGGAGGCTGTTTTTGCAGTTTGCATGAGGCTCTGTAAGTCTTCAGGGCTTTTTCATACTCTGCCTCTCCTATAGGTTTCCCAGCACATTCCCTCTCATTCATACTGAGTGTCAAAAACATTTCACAGCAGTGTGCCAGCAGTGGCTATGCAAAATGAGTCCTGTCTGTTCCAGAGAGAGATGACCAGAGGAGCAGAAATGAATTAAGGCTGGAAGGCAAAAGGATCTGCTTTGCCGATGCTGGTACAGAGCCAGGAGAGAAAGAAGGGGGGAAGCAGGCAGGCAGGCAGGGAGGGAGGGAGGGAGGGAGGGAAGGAGAGAGAGAATATGAGGGAGCCAAAGAGAGCAGAAGAGAGGAAATCAATACCGATTCAGAGCGAGTCAGATAAGCCTGAACAATGTATAGTGCAGACACACTCTATAACCCAGTCACACACACATGTGCATGTGGAGGCACTCACACACACACACACACACACACGCATGTACGCACACGCACTCAATGAAATGTGCTCGCAGGCCTCCATAAAGACGCATTACAAACCCCATAAAGCATAGCAACCTTTAAAATCAAATGACATCACAACCTTGGATTGCTTTGAGGATTCGCTGACATGAGCAGAAAGCACTCATTACTACGTCTCGATAGGCAGCTGGATGCTCTGATGCCCTTTGTCTACTGTAAGATTCTCTCAGGCTCCGCTCTTTTGATGTTTGTGTTAAAATATCGGCCCTACTCGCTGTGGGTTTTTTTTCGAGCTGAAATACCCCAGCTCGTCCTTTGTTACAAAAAAAAAAATCAGCGGCCGGGCTTCTCTTCAGGCCTCAGAAATGCATTCAGTTGTGAGTTTTCAGCCCCTGCAAGTCTACACCATCCCTGCTGTTGTCAGATGTGTGGCTGCTATTGATATTTCAGAGGATGTTTGGGGGTGTAAACAGCGTTTTTCAAAACCACTTACACACCCTCTGCCGTGGTGTTTAGGCAGGAAGGGCTGCTGTGTGGTCCTCAGCTGTTAACCACAGATTTGACTTTGCTTACCTAGAAGATGCTGTTACAAGCGCTAACACCGGCGCTCTCTGCCTCTCTCTTTCTTCCCCTCTCGCCTCTGTCTCCCTTATACTTATCAATTATTAAGGTCGGTATTGATCCTTTCACTACCTTGCCTCTATCTGGCTGTTCGCACAAAGCCCAAACCTGCCTGCCCTCACTCAATCAATGGCATCTCCCGGCTCCTGCAGCTCTTTTTCCACATGTCAGTTTTGCTTTTCTCGCTTTTGCACTTAAGCCGGTTTGACTGAAGTTTTGTACATTTCCAATTTGGCCCATTTGGGTTCCTCAGAAAATATGAGAAACAGCAGACTGATATTAATCTTTCATGGCACGAGGAAAGTTTGATGGGCATTCAAAGATGGAGAGCAGAGGGGGTGAGGTGGTGGGGAGGAGGGGGGGGATGGATGGAAAATGGCTCTGTGCATTGTTTGACTTTATGAAAACAGCTCTCATTCATCCTCTCCTTGTCCTCCGGTCAATGTTCTCTCTTTTTGTTTTGCTCCGTGGCGCCCATCTCCTGAAGCCAAACAACCTGCCTGCCTGTTGCCAGGTTAACCAGCGAAAGATTAGTGATATTATTGTCATGTGCTGCAGAGAGAGGGAGAGAGAAAGAAAAACAGAGAGTGGAGAGCGCCAGGGAGTGGGAGAGAAGGGGGTTGGGAAGGGGAAACGGCCTTATTGATCTGCTATGTGCAAAGCCAGGCAAACACTGAAAGGACAGAGCAACACTATTAATGACACTCACAGCCTCAGCTACTAATCCTCATCTATCTATCTATCTATCTATCTATCTATCTATCTATCTATCTATCTATCTATCTATCTATCTATCTCATATCAAATCCAATGTTGCTGATCTTCTAACTCCACTAGATTACATTATCCTTCCTGAACCCACTGCTGGTTCTGTTCCTCTGACTTATGAAACCAGCAGCAGCATAATCACATGTAGAAAAGTGCGATTTTAAGGGTAAAAATAAGATTCATTTTTATCTTCCTTTGTGCTTTACAGCTTCAAAAAGTGTATTTTCTCTCTCTTTTCCTGTTTATACTGGTCCATGTTGCCAATCCCCACCCCAGTTGCAATCAATATTTCATCAGAACAGTTCGTGCAGCTCAAGGTTGCCTTGAAATAGATCTGGGGGATCACATCGGCAGGGCTGGACTTGGATTATACAATAGTATATTTCATGTATTTAAAGTTTCTTTCTTTAAAAAAACAAAACAAAAACCTGTAGGTATATAAGCTTGTGTGCTGCGTAGGTGACAGAATATGATCAGCTTTAAAATAAATAAATGAATGAAATTCTAAAATTCATGGTCACGCTTGGCTCAGCTGACTCCACCTCCTGCACAATGGAAAAACGCGTCTGTCCAGAGTTTAAAAACAAAACACACAAAAAAGAAAAAAGAAGACGCTCACGCCAGAGATGAGTTTCATACCTGTCCGGGTTCTAAATTTAGAGCTTTTACTACAGAGTACTAAATGAAAAGCCGGAGAGACCGTGCGGTTATTGCGTCTTTCAGCTCCCGATACGAGTATTGATCCGTGTGCCACATTTAAAAGGGAGAGTGGGAACTGGCGTATTGATCAGGCAGCCTGGGGTCACCCCGCTTTCTCCCGCGCAACTAGTTGTGCCCAGTAGCCCCTCCACCACCACCACCACC
>NW_007578696.1:171176-173790 GCF_000690725.1 Stegastes partitus
TGTGTGTGTGTGTGTGTGTGTGTGTGTGTGTGTGTGTGTGTGTGTGTGTGTGTGTGCCGGACACAGAAACAGGCGTCGCGGGAGGGAAAACTATTTCGAGGTTTATTGTGAATCAATCGCGATTTGCTACGTGTCGATCAAAAATATAGACCTACAAATTTAGTTTACAACCGCCCGCGTAAACGCGAGTGTACACGAAGCATTAATGTTATTGGTTTCTGGAGGTTTGAATTAAACGCTAATAGATTAGTTGTCTTTTGTAGACATACGCTGTGTTTTGTTGGAGGTTTTAGGAGATCAGGGTACAGTTGGTAAAGCCGCTGTGCCTCTTGCGCGCCGGAGCTGTCCGTGGTGCTGAAAGCTTTTTTTTTTTTTTTTAGGCCTGCGCAAGTTTTTTTGGTGCCTAGTTATGATTCGGGGTATAACAGTGAAAGGTGACCGGGCTGCTTCCTAACCCAGACTATTTTCATGTGGCATAACAACACTCATGTGACTGTGTCTTACCGGCCAGCCGGAGCGCAGACATCCGCTGGAACTCGGGCTCCTGCAGCCACTTCCACATCCTCCTGAAGGTCTCCCGGCCCGACTTGAGCTTACTCCAGGGTTTGGGGTTTCGTAGCAGGTCTGACAAGGTGCCCTGCGACCGGCTTAAGATCCTCTGCGCGAATATGGCCTGCGGGATGGAGTACCGCTTTAACTCCGCCGTTATCCTCTGAGCCACCTCCTTTGTGTTGATTTCCTCCGCCTGGATGCCTGACCCTGATACTCCCTGGTTGGCGCCGTGGCCGTGCCTCTCCCGCTCCCCCAGCATCACCGCGCCGTTCGCCTGCGAGTGGAGGTGACTGTGCGGGTGGTGGTGCATGCCGTTGAGGTTGGAGATCATGCCGTGGCCGTGGCCCCCTAAACTCCTGGCCAGGTGCTCTTGGTCGCTTCGGGACAGCATGGACGCGTGGGACTCGAAGCCTGACACCGGGGAGAGCATCTTGGCGTCGGTGGGGAGGTGCGCGCTGGGACCGTAGGCTGAGAGCGGCTGCTGGGAGTTGTGCAGAGAGCCCAGCCCGCTGGACAGCGGGGAGAGCGAGCCGTGGCTCATCCCGGACACGGACATCTCTTTGGGGTAGTGACTGTACAGGTTGCCCATAGAAGTAAGCCCCCGGTGGTCGTCCCGCATCAGCGTGAAGCTCCCACTGACGTTCCCGGCGGAGAGTCGTTGGTGGGCGGCAGCGTGGTGGTGCGAGTGCGGGTGGTGAAACTTATCCGCGACGGTGGATATCGGAGGTAGATGCTGCAGGGGTGTCAGGGTGGTGTAGGTGTTACTAAGGCTCATCCCGGTCTCGCACATGCTGATGGACGGATGGAGGTGTCCGGATAAAGCGGACGGGTCTGTCCGGTAGTCCCCACCAGACCCCTCCAAAAGCGAGGCCATACCGGAGACCATGGCTGACCGCGAACCGGGAGCGTGCGAGACCAGATTTCGGGGAGTGGAGCTGGGGGATGGCGACGGCCGAGCGTGCGGAGAGCTCATGAGGTCCCCCGCCTGGGAGTGCGAGGAGACGCTGTGAAGGTTCTCCATGGTGAGCTCCATAGCTGAAAGGATAAACGTTCCCCTGTCCCACCCTCCCACCCTCTCCCCCTGTCTCTCCTCTCTCACTCTCACTCAGGGACACGCGCTCTTTCTTTACCCCCTTTCTTTAGCCCTCCCGGAGCAATAAAATTACCAACCCGTTTGAACGCCAATCCATTGATTAAAAAAAAAAAAAAATCTCCGATCGATCCGGTGTGGTGAAGAGAAGTTCTGTTGTTTCCGAGGCGGGCTCAGAACCGAGCGACTCCGCGGCGTCGTGGCGCTTTATGCATTCATGTGGTTGGGAGCTCTCCAGGGCTATATCTCATCTCTGGTCCAACAGCGCTTCCACTAAGAGCAGGTTGAGCCGCGTGTCAGAGAGATGGGAGCGCGCCTCTGTGTATTTAAAACGTGGGGCGGGCACGAGCAGAGTTTTCTTAACGGTCTCCCTCAGCGGGACGAAAACGCGGCTTCCGGATCTTAAACATTAGTTATCTCAGAGATCTTAATGACTTTGCATCTACTTTACAAATTGCAAACTTACAAGTGCCAAAGGTGACTTTTACAAGTGAGCCTGAGTGCGCACGCGTCTCCCGGCTGTACCTGTGCACGTGTGACAGAAACAGACAGGTGATGTCCTGACGCGCAGTGTGCGTAAAATACAGTCCGTATCTGTTTTACGCACACAGGAGTTCCTTACAGATAAACTTTGTTTTCCCACGGACTGTATGGTTTTGCATTTATGCGCTTAGTGATAAACCTGATCGAAGTATTGATTGACAGAGATTAATGACGTGGCGCAGGCCGGTTGGGGGGGTGGTTGGGAGGAGGAGGGGGGTGAAGGAGGTCACAAAGTTAGGATCCCAACGCTGCGGGCCAGAGAGGGAACAAACAGCCACATCCACAACTTCACCGCGTCCACAGTGTGGATTCAGAATAATATTCTGCTATGTTTGCACACGGTGCATTTAAAAATCAAATTGGGTTATAAAAGATGCTGCAGCAGATGAGCCAGTTTAGAAGTCATTAGAATTTATGGATGTTTTTTTT
>NW_007578696.1:174341-272248 GCF_000690725.1 Stegastes partitus
CTGCGACTCTAATGACTAGTTTATTATTATTATTTATTATAATGGGTTTTATGTTGCTCTCGGTGACTTTGCTTTGCTGTGCAGACCCAAATTCAGAAATTACATTACAAATCGAAATTAAAGATATTCGCAGTTATTTCTATCCGCATTGCAGTTTGTTCAAAACAGAAACTGATTTATTCTCATTTTTTTCCCAAAAAGGTGTGCGTTTAATTTTCACTTGTGACACTGATCAGCCAAAGGACCAAATAACTAACTACATAGTGATCATTAAAAAAATATTGCTGTATTTTACAAATGAAAGTCAGGTGTAAATAATTCATATATATATTATTTCCTATTGGGTGTTAAACTTTGCTGCTGAAGGCAAAAAAAAGAACAAGTGTTTTTTCGATTATTTTTTAAATATTAAAAAAAAAATCCATAGAAGAACATTTAGAAATGATATGTTATAAATGTTGTTTAATAGTTAAAACTTCTTTTTTTTAATTAAATAGCATGCCTAACTGACAAGAAATAGGCGCGCACACACACACACCTACACAAACACACACACACCTTATGAAATAAATGTATTTTGTGTGAGCTTCAGGCCTCAGCTCTTCCAACACTAAGCAGTCCTACATGATTTTAAAAAATAAAAAGACCTTATTACTGCAGTTTTTCCACTTTCATTTTCTCAGATTTTAATTTCACTCATCACATCTGAGCTTTATGGGTAAACTATCATTTTAGCAAAGTACAGTACATAAAAGAAAACGGGAAGTCGATCCGCGCAAACGGTTATTTCTGGATATAATAAAGCTCCGCGGTTAAGCTGTTTTCCCTAAAGTTCAGATATCGACCCGAGCGCTCGATATATTGATCATCGATCACTTCAGTCTCACTCGGTGCCGTTTCCTAAACACTGAGGCATTTGTGCGGGATCGTTTCAGTGACTCGGCTTCGACCTGTGGCACATGAACGTCTCTGACGCCGCAAATATGTTGGAAAAATAAATGTCAGCTGTCTGCTTTTATTATCTGTTGAGCAGAAGGCCGCTGAAGGCTGCGCTCGGTCCTCCTCTTCCTCTTCTCCGGCCTCCAGTTCAGATGCTCACAGGCAAGACGTTATTTACATTATTTAGAAAAAGAAAAAATCCCTAATTTATCTTATCGAAAAATACTGAATTTTGTTCTTTATTGATTTATATTAATTGTCAGTGTGTGGTGCAGCAACGAAGCTTAAAATGTGATAGTGGAGCTGATTTGGTTTTGCAGCGAGGTTTTCTCTGCACTTCTGCGATTTTATGGTTTTTTTTGATGGTGAAATTGGAATTAGTGATAAACATGATGAATTGGGAAACGAATGCAACTAGTTTATAGGCTTTTATTAAACGCATAAGACCGTGTGTGTGTGTGTGTGTGTGTGTGTGTGTGTGTGTGTGTATTTTGGGTAAAACCATTTAGTTGCATATTAATTATGTCATTTGCAGGGAGCCATGCACAGTGTATACAGTGCAGTGTGTCTTAGAACATCCACAATGCTTTAAAATCTGAATTTGTGCCTGAAACGTGTTGCAGAGTTTTACATGTAACATCAGTGTATGTGCTGGAACTGTGCAGGAAATCATATTATACATTTAAATTAGAATTAAAATTTAATGTGCAACTTCACTCTAGCCATCATTCAAAAAAAAAAAAAAAAAAGGAAAAAAAAAATGCATTTCCACCTCCATAATTTACATTATGAGGGGGGAAAAATCCATGTGTTTATCATACAGGCCTGCATGTGACAGAAAAAGTCTAATGTTGTGGCAAAAGTGACCTTTAAAAAAAATAATTAAACACCTATTGCAAAAACAAAAAGGCAAATGAAACAGAGAAAAAAGGCAGTCGGGATGTTTTCTCTTGGTCACCAGATGTGCTGAAGTGCACTGCATGCATCATTAGAGGACTCTGCAGCTTGTTTATGAGCAAACAAAGGCAAGTCTGGCTCTTGGAATGAAGTGGTGGTTCAAGACAAAACAAAGAAGTCAAATTATCTGCTGTCTGGCATCACAACAAACTTTGCTGTGAGTGGAAAGAAAAAAAATGTTCAACCTGTCTGGAAAAAAGTGCAGTATTCCTGCAAATACAATTCTAGAGTTAACACAGGCATCTCCTACATACGCTATAGCAAATATGTCAAATTATTAATAAAAAGCAGCTATATATTTATTTATTTATTTATCTATATTTAGCATTCAGAGCCTTTTGGTAAACAAGTGTCATATTTCTTTTTGTTTTTAATTTTTTTTTTATAACATAACCTAAATATTGTGCCATTTAATGTCACATTATTTGCATTTAAATGCAAAGTAATTCTGGTGTTTAATGATGAAGTCCTGCTTTTGGAGCCGAGGCTGTCTCACACGCTGCACAGCACATGACACAGTTTGTGTTTTAATAATTCCCTCCATTCAAAGTGTTGCACTGTAACCAGCGCATCAGCACAAAAAGCAATTTAATCTCAAGTGTTTTACTGAGGACCTGATACAAAACATATTATAGATTTATTAAGCAGCATTTGTATTGAACGTTTGCATTGCCGTGGTGTACATATTTTCTAAACCCTGTGTTTTGCAGTTAAATGACTTTAATTCATCTGCAGGTGGAGGAACAATACGGTCTAAATGTGAAAAACGGAGCAATCTGTTATCAGGTTATACAACATAACAGAAAACAAGTCAGCCTTTATTAAAATCTAATGTGACAGAGCAAAGCAGAGATGAAACTATGTCAAAAGAGAATATGAATAACAGCATTTTCTAAGCAATTAAAGGAAACAAAAGGCATAAATGTGGGTCTTTCTGTCAGCTTTGGGAACAATAGAGATTTGTTTGTGCGTTATGGTGCAGTTAACAACTGAGAGAATTCACATTGATTAAAACAACTCAGCAACTTACTTGTTCAGTTGGCACAACAACAATGAAGTTGGGATTATAAGCGCTGCACATTGCCGAGCGTTTTAAATCACAAATGTGCTCCCGGTTCAAAACTACAATAATATCCAAAGACCGGAGTTTCCTCTAATACTTCTGAGCCACTTTTCAGCATTTGGCAAAATAGTAACGGTGACATTTTCATTAATCATATCTCTTTATCAACTGAAAATGCACAGGAGTACAACTTCTCCAGCATCCATATCCTCTCAGGCACCGGTTGCTAAGTAACAGAAGGAGAGATGTATTGAGACAGAATAGTCAATCAATTCTCTTGTGAGGTGTGTGTGTGTGTGTGTGTGTGTGTGTGTGTGTGTGTGTGTGTGTGTGTGTGTGTGTGTGTGTGTGTGTGTGTGTGTGTGTGAGTGAGTGAGTGTGCTGCCTGGTGTTTGTCTAAGTATTGCACAGCCATGTTGTTTCTGCAGTTTGTTGTCGTCCGTAAGTGAAACACTGCGAGACTGTATGTGTGTTTTCACAGCTGAGGAGGTGATTAAAGTTTTTTTTTTTTTTAGAAGTATCATCAACAATGAAATCTTCCCGTGATGTAGCTGTTGGTCCACACTTGTCATTTTAACCATCAGACACTCTGAGAACATCATCTGCAGGTATTTTATATCCAAAAGGTCAGAGGTCGCCTTGATTCTCCTCCAGGGATTATCTGCTTCTCATCGCATCGTTCAACGCAGTTAGAGGCTCATAAGGGAACGGCTTATCTTCACAATACAGAGGCAAAGCAACAGATTATTAGGCAAGTAAACTGGAAAACTCACGCTGCCTCCACCCAAAAGGGACCGATTCTAAATCGAAAAACGGCTCAAAAAGAGGAAGAAAAAACAATCCTGACCGCCACGTACTTTGATTTTCCTAAAAGTGAAAAGTTTCCTACTTTTAGTGCAAAATGAACAACACGAGTTAACTGGGAAATTCAATATGAGACTTATAGAAGAAATTATTTACAGGAAACAGAGTTATTTTCATGCATGTGTTAAGTTCTCCTGCTAGTGAGTGTTGCACCGATTGTAATATTTCGTGAGGCAAATAAGTGACTCGGGGCTTCGAAATAAAATAGACTTCAGAGGTTGTGCAACGTCTGCAAAGCAAAACTAGCTGTGGCATCTTTCTTTTAGCCATTTAGTGAGCATTGTCTGCGCTCGGAAAGGTCACAATTGATCATGAAGTGGACGCGGCAGATAGAAAATATCCAAACAAATCCTTTCTCACTGAAAACACAGCTCAGTCATCTTAATTTTCGCAGCCTCTCAATGAGAATACGTTCCGAAAGCATCACCGACTGAACTTCCCACGCTTTAAAAAATTGGTTAGAAAAGAACAAAAGGCAAGTAAAAATGTGCACGTTTACTGTGAACCACCTTCTCCATGTCTGTTTCCCTCAGGTCTCCTCCAGCAGGAGGCAGAAAAATATGCTGGTTTCATACACTGCATCGATTTTTCCCTCCAACAAAGACAGACAGAGAGAGATGGAAGCAGGGAGCAGCGAGAGGACTGAGAGAAATGAGAGATAGATGGAGAGCACTCGCCACGTTGGTAGATTCTCATTTTATCCACCACATCGTTTATGTTTGGAGGGTTATGGCAACTAGAAAAGGGAGATACAAGGGTGTAAATGTAGTATTGGGGAGAAATTAAAGGTTTTGTGTGCTGAACATAGAAGTGAAAACACTCTTGAAGGTTGCTTTGAGCTTCAAATGTGTAAAAAAAGAGAAAGAAGAGTGTACCATGTGAATGAGTTTGACACAGAGCAACAGAGCAAGAGATGGAAACCGAGAGCAACAGGGAAGAAGATGAGTAGAGGGGGAAAAGCGAGGGAGAGAGAGAGAGAGAGAGAGTTGGGCTGGTGTTAAGGTGATTAGTCTGGTGGGTTGGCGATAGAGAGAGTTGATCAATAACCTATCGATCGCCCATTGCAAGTGTCAGGGGGGTAGTGGGAAAGAGAGGGAGGGTGAGAGAAAGGATAGGGAGGGAGTCGGTCCTAGCTTGACTTTTAAAAATCCTTTACTCTGCAGATGACAAATAACCCATTAGACGGCAGGAGAGCTGGAAAATGTGGAAATCCTTCCCGCTGCACACACCTGTGCATCCACCGGGCGCTGCGAATATTTCTCAGCTTCAAACAAGCGCAGCACGGACGATTTTTCAACTATGGCTGCATGGAAAAGAAAAATCATTTCTGTAAGTAGTGTGGAGGAACTATCGAGCTCAATGCAGAGAAGTTACTTAGCAGACCATTACTTCAAAGAATTCCTCTAGGCTGAAATATTCACTGGAGCGAGTCTCACTCGATACTCACCCTGTAGCCTTTTAAAATGTTCTGCAATAAGTCTATTAGAAATAGCTGGCAAATTTAATGGCAAACAAAAGCAGAAAAGAAACAAAGCCGTCTGTTTGCGCTTACTTTTTTTTTTTTTCTTTCCTCAACTGAATCTTGAGCTGCAGAATCACATCCCACAGTACCTTGTGGCATCAGTGTGAGCAAAATGATAAAAGATCTTGTTGAAATAATGAGAGGTGCTGATAAACAGTCCCTCAGGCCTCCTCACAGCCAAGAGCAGCGGTAATTAGAGTCTGAAAAATGAATACTGAGAGAAATTGGTGAAAAAAAATTATTAATGCTGAGCTAATGAACTCCATCCACTGCATCTATATACATTTCTGTGCAGGTACATGAGTCACCGAGATGCTACGAGGTTTGTTTGCTACCTGGTGGGATCAGGAGGGGGTCAGAGGTGAAGGGTCACTCGGAAACACCACAGAGGAAGAGTGGATGGTTATTGAACAAGCTGTTATTTTTACTGTCAGTTCCCAAATAGCGGAAGTCTTTTATGACAGCAGGTGGAGTTAAAGCGTCCACGGAGTCAGGATTTGCTGCAGGTGTGTGATATGTGCGCGTCCAAGTAAAAACACAGCTCTTTTCCGGCCATGAATCACAGTTGTACTCCGCTTTCTCTTTGCAGAGGCTCGGAGGTTTGATGGCAGACAATGATGGATTCTCCTCGCAATGGGGCTCCGTTCTCAAACAGCCATTATCATTACAGATCCTGCTGACTGCAGGGCTCATTTGGACAAATGGAGAAGGCTTTTGATATTTGAGGGAAGCTGCGTGTAAGAATGATGGCTAAAACACAGCCTCTTTGTCCGGTCCTCTCGTTCTCACCCACACTCGGCTCTCTCCCATCCTTCATCCTGCTTCCATTTCCTCATTTTCCTCTCGTTTCACCTCCTCCGCCTGCCTCTCTCCTTCTCATGTCCTTGTCCCCCGTGTGCCACTTCTCTCCCCCCTTCTACAGTCTCACAGAGCCCTGCCCCCACACAGTGTCTCTCTCAAATTAATGTGGAGATATTGACAAGTGATGGGCCTGGGAGGCATAGATCATCAGGAGGGAGAGGAGAAGCGGAATGAGGCCGAGCCGAGCTGGATGGAGGGGTTTCCCCGTCGCTACCCAGCAGCTTATTTGCCTATCAGACGTTCTAAAGCGAAGCGCTCATCCATACGATCGCAAAAGACCTCCATCAGTTGATTTACATGTGCCGTCTTCACCACTGTGAAAGAATTAGCGCCGGTGGCATGATGGAGGAAAGAAGTGAGGTTTTATTTTAGGTATACAGACACAAACACACCTTTCAATGGATTACCAGGCACCTAAATATCCCAAACAGTCCACGCCGCTCTGTGTAAACTGAACAAGGTGCTGCTAACAATGTGCAAAAGGGCCAGTTGGTCAATATGCCAATTACACAGATGAGGGTACGGAAAGGGCAAATGATAGCCAATCAGTGGAGTGCTTTCACCGTCCTCTAGCAGGAGCTGACCCCCTGACCCCGTACGATGACCCTCAGGCCAAAGGCCGCCTCTCCGGGGGTCAGAGGGCATCTGGCCGGAGGAGACGTCGTCATAGCAACACCGCTGGCCAAAGCACGGCAAGGTGTGGCATTCAGGTGGAGAGGGCCGCCACCACTGCACTGATGCTGCTTGTTTGAGCTGCGTTCAAAGGCTTTAATTCGGGTCTTTTTATGCCATATTGTTTTATCTGTTGTGTAAATCCAACCCTTAGATCGAGTACTGATAGTATATTTACTCAGCTACTTTAATTTAATACACTTTTGTGTCTTTTCCTGAGTTTTTCCAAATTATTCTTCTCCTTTGGTATCCTGCAACATCTCAACGGTATTTATCTGAGAGCTTATTTCACACATTTAGATTTTACATATTTTTAAAAAGCCTATAAAGTGCAGTCCAATTTAATTAATTTTTTAAAAAATAAGCCAGCGAATTACAACCGTTTCAGCTTGTGACCTCTGACAAAACTGTTTCATCTACTTTGACACATCTTAGTGTCTTTCAGTCTGTAGATCAAAACTGCTTCTTTACTAAAGGAATCTTCATTTTTTAATGAAGTTATATGTTAACAGAGAGCAGCGTGTAATTAAAGCCACAACTAACAATTATTTTTTCATTACAATTTCACCCGCAGATTATTTTCTCAATTAAACAATTAATCATTTGGTTGATAAAACATCAGGAAACCGTGAAAAAGTGTCCATCAGTGTTTCCCAAATCCTAAACTGGCTTCTCATGACATGTTCCTCTGTCTGACCAACAGTCTGGAACCTAAAATATTAAATGTATTATATGTAGAAGTTTTTAAAAATCAGTGTTTCTATAGTTGTCAAATACATTCTGTAATTCTTGGTTTTCAGTTTGATACACATGTAAAGATAAAGTTTTAGGGGTTTTGTTTGTGTTTAGCATTTTTTAACCTTCTGTTGCTAAATGATATATAAATGAATATTAATAAATCACCAAACAGCCACATGCTGGTTTTGTTTTTTGACCTACACATTACAACTTGATTTAAAATGCCCAACGAAGCATTAATTTAAAGACGTAAAAATTGTTAAAGAACCATGTAGAAGAGGTTCTTTACTGAACCAGGTGGATCGACAAAGAATCAATTTCGAAAACGGTGCCTATAGGATCCATTTTTGATGGCTCTTTACATCTTTAAAGCAGATTCAGGGGTTCTTTAAAAAAAACTGTTTGCAAAAATTTGCTTCACAAAGAACGTCTTACAAAAAGGTAAAACTAAAAATGGTTCTTCAGTGGCATCTTTTGCTCCATTTACCACCTTTATATTCTGATTCATACATCAAGTTAACAAAGGTAACTTCATTTAACAGTAAAATGCTGAATATGCACTCATGCATTTATGTTCTATCACAACATTTTTGTTAAATCTAAAAAAAGGTGTATATAGTGAGAAGGTCCTTTTGTTGCAGAATGAGTACTTTTACTGTTGATTAAGAACATTTTGCGACATAATTTTAAGTGCAATTTGTATTTTTACATTCACTTGTGGTACTTTGCACAAGTGTCCACCATTGATTTGATCACAACCTTTAAATATAAGACAAACTTCCCTCATTAGTGGCAGCAGTCTTGCCGTTTGCAGCAGCTTGCGTGCTGTGTTGCACCATCTTGTGGTGGTTGTCCACACATCTACTGTCGGATTGTCTTCTATTAGCAAAGCTGGTATATCCCGACTACAACTGTATTTAGTCATTTATTGTAATGTTGGGTTCCCTCTCTGCTTTGTTTTAACATTATGTTGTTTCTTTTGTCTCCCTGTTCTTTTTTTTTTTCATTTAAAGAATCTGCTTTTCTGTAGACATTTAAATATTTCATTTCACACACTGCTGCCTCAGCCTCAGTGTATCGTACAGCCACCATCACGTTAACCAATCCTCACCGTATATCCACTTACTGGCTTTCTCAGCTCATGGCCTTCCTCACTAGATGGAGCTTTTGCCTGTATTTGACGAGCTAGAGCGAAGCTGAACAGTGACAGAATCACTGATAGCAGCTTATAGACCAGTTCGCTGTCATTGTCTTGTGACTGCAGCGCCGTTGCAAAAGGCTTTTTAACTGTGCAATGATATTACATATTACAACATACAAACAACGGCAACCTTTAGAATCATGACGTGGCCCGTCATGACGAAAGAAGCATTCGCATCCATAAAATTGGGTGCCAGACCTACAATAAAATGTAAAGTGCTACATCTACATTTATGCCCTATCTCTATTGCAGTTTTTTCTCTCTGTGCACAGGGTTTTAATTGCTAGAGATGACTGCTACGATGGACAGTACTGTTGGATTGTGATACCTGCTGGTTTGCCAGGGAATGAAGAAATGCAAATACTGACAAAATGTTAGCAAACACCAGCTTGTGTTGCCACATGGTGCATGAGCTGCATCTTTCACTTGGCAGGGGTTCAGATCAAAGGTCGCGGCACACATAATGTGAAAATAGATCTTTATTCTAAAATAATTTCTTCTGTTTCAGAGGGGAAATACTTTAAATGAGGAACAACAATTTCACAGAGAGCTGGACACACAGGCTCAGTTCTCTGGCCTACACCAGCCCACCTCGGGGAAGATCCTGCTTCTTTGTTCACTAACTCTTATCTTTCAACCTGCTGACATAATCCTGTCAAACAAGGTCTGAATTTCTAGGTGTGTTCAAAGAGGAATTCCTGCAGAGTCCATCATAAAGAGCAAAGACCTACTGACAGAGAACTAGATACAGAAGTGCAGGTTGCTTTGTTGACATTTCTAAAACTACCTGAAGGCTTATTAGTCCCATACAGCTGTTTTATCGTGGAGATATTTTAACTCATCCTCCAGATGTGGACTTAGCTGTGCCTCACCAGGATTTTTATTTATTTTTTTATTCTTTGCAACCATGTCAGAGGGAAAAATCACAGACTTGGATGAAGTCACGTCTTTTCTGGGAGACTACGGCCTCTTTCAAGTTCTAATAATGGTTGTGCTCAGTTTAAGTGCAGTCCCCTGCGGGTACATGGGAGTGATCGTGGTTTTTGTCTCGGACACACCTGCACATCACTGCAACGTGTCCGTCGACTCCGCGCGCATCGGTGCAGATGTGGAGGCGACTCTCCAGGAGCGGAACAGCTGGATGGAAGCTGACAGCTGCTCCCGATACAAACTGAAGGCAAACTGGACTGAGACAGCAGGACTGAGCAACGAAACAGAGCAGTGTGCGGACGGATGGATCTACAGCACCGACAGAGACACCATTGTGTCTGAGGTTCATGTGCACACTAGAAATAACTGGACTTTTAGTGTTAGATCAGGAATTTCTGCACAGTCAGCTCTGTGATCAGCTCTCTACAGTCAAAAAGAGTTTAAAACTTGTCAAGATTGCCTCATAGCTTCATCTCTTCTTCAACTTAAATTAAATTAGATTTCACTTTAAATGTCAGATTTCTTTGAAAGTAACCCCAGTGATCCTTTCTTCTGTTACCTGCAGTGGGATCTAGTGTGTGACAGTGCATGGAAAGTCCCTTTTTCCACCTCCTTATTCTTCGTAGGGGTCCTGATTGGATCCTTCATTAGTGGGCACCTCTCAGACCGGTAGGTCCACTTTTAATAGTTAAAAATGTTTGCTTTGCATAAACATAAATTCACAATGTCAAGACTAAAAGAAATAAGCAAAACCAATAATGAAATGATTTAAATATTTTCTGAAATATGGGCACATACTACATCTTTTTCCAGGATTAGTGTCCAGAAGTCCTCATGGTCAGCTTGATTTTTGTAATTATGGAGGGAAAAAAAAAATTATGTCTTGTTTTAACATGAATGGAAGACAGACGAGTTTCCATCATGTTGCTTTTCTTCAAATTAAAAAAGCAAAGAGTCTCGACAGAGTTTAACTCTAAATGACACGATAAGATAAGTCAATTCTTCATTAATCCCATTTGTAGTGTTGCAGCAGCAAAGAGAATAGTCCGGAAATGTAGGGACATTAGTGGAAAACATGCATAAGTATAAGTCTTCCAAATGTGGAAAACAACAATATTACATATTCTATACATACAAAAACAATGATTCTTCCATGATGGGAAAATACTGTTAAGTGCACAGATTATATATGCAGGGGGACAGAAAGGGATCTTGGACAGAGTCTTTTATAAAATACCCAAATGCCCAGGTTAAGGTTTTAAGTTTCATAAATAAGTTTTGGTTGTTTAAAAATGTAGTTTAATGATCTAAGTGACCTCATGATATAATAGAAATTATAAAGTGGTTTTAAAAAAATAAGAATTAAGTTGGTTCTAAATCCAGTCTTTTGACAAAGTTGTTAATTAAAACTGTTTTCAACATAGAATTACCCAGAAAAACGTCTCCTAAGTATTATTTTCTGTCATCCACAACCTGAAAGGAGTTGAAGGAGTCTACAAAAGAAAAGTTTGCTAACAGGTTTGCTCTGTCATTGTAGCAGATAGTTAAGCAGGAATTCAATGCATGAAACATTGAAGCGTCTTAGATTCAGCAGTAGCCACAAACCTTTTATGAAGTGCTTTCCTTTTTTTGGGGGGGAAGGGGGTTGTGTGTTTGGTTCCTTAAAGTTATCAGGATGTCTTGAGCAGTATATGAAGCACACACAATATGTAGCCAGTGGCTTTAAAGCTCATGTTCATTTCCATGTTGGGCTTTTGCATGTTAGCAAGTTGTCAAGATAAAAGCTGTGGACAAAACTATAAAAGATAAGAAGATATTCATTCTAATTATGCAATTATAAGACAACAGTGCAAAGTCTGATGTATATGTAGAATGTAAATAAAATGGCAGAGTGTATACATGCACAGTATAATGAAGGCAGATACCAAATAAAAATGACAATGCAAGAAAGAAAGAGAAGGCTCATTTAAAGGTCATAATCTAGAATTAATTTCATATTCCTCATGGTCACTTAAACCGTTTTTATTAACTATGACATGGCTGCAACTAACAATTATTTCCATTAAGAATGATCAAGCCATTTGCAGTTTTTTTTTTCAGTTCATTGATTAATAATTTTGTCAAATAAATACATGTTTTATCATTATGTGCAGGAATTCATTTTCTATTACATATGACGAAGAAACATTTTTAAAAATCTGGCGCTAGAAAAATGTCTGAGATATTTGTTTGAAAAAGGACTTAAACAATGAATCCGTTATCAAAGTAATTGCTGAGTAAATGTTCAGCTGATCAACTAATCATTTCAGCTCTAATTTTGAAAACGCATTTTTAATTACTTTGTTTTTCTGACTTCCACTGATGACTGTGGTGCTCGGAGCAAAATCGAACAATCTGAGAGAACATGAGAAAGGGAGGGAAGAAAAGAAATGTGCAAATCAAGCAAAAGACACAGTGATGTTGATTGTTTTTTTTGTGTCTAACAGCTTTGGTAGGAAGCCGGTGTTTTTCTTCACCATGGTCTTGCAAACGGTCACGGCCCTGATCCAGGCTGCCTCCGTGAGCTGGGTCATGTTCTGTATCCTCAACTGCCTGAGAGGACTTGGCCAGATATCCAATTACATCACATCACTCGTACTGGGTGAGACAGCACATATACCTGAACTAGGCCTCCATCGCTTGTTTTTCTTCAGTATCTTCATGTGACAAAGTGGATCTTACTTTTAGCAGCGAGCAGCGTGGTAGCGGTGAGTGTTTTTCTTCCTCAGGCAAAATGTACAAAAAAAAATCATTGCTTTGTGTTTTGTCAGTTCACATTTTGGGTCTTACAAATGCAAGTGTTACACATCAAAGTCTCTTTACAAGTTTTGGGGGAAAAAATAACTCTTTATGTGAAAAAACATGGTGAAGTTTTTTTTTTTTTGCTCCAATGTGAGCTGCATAAAATCTGATAAACTGCCTCGAGTCAGGGAGGCAGCATCAGTCTGAAGACTACACACCACCAGACCTCCGAAGGCGACTCATCGTTGCTCGGGGCTCAAGGCTGCACTAGTGACTATAACATACCTGGATCTACAACAAAACAATGCCCAATCTGTGAGCTACTCATCAACTCTCACATGTTTGTGATTCTTGTCTCGCTCAGGTTCTGAGATGCTGAGCCCGTCTGCCAGGGTGAGCTTCACTTTGTTAGGCCACAGTCTCGGCTTTGGCATCGGTTACGCCTTGTTGCCGCTCTTTGCCTACTTTATGCGAGGATGGAGGATGCTGCTGCTTGCTGCTGCCATACCAGGCTTCCTGTTTATTCCATTGTGGTGGTTAGTCATGGTTAAAAGTATATTTTGCGGATACACTCACTATGCACTTTATTAGGAACACCTGCTTTCTCGTGCAAGTTTCCAATTCGGCAACATCATTCCTGCAGATACAACGTGGAAAAAATAGGCTCTCAGCAACACTGACAGTAGCATGACTGTTGGGGTTTGAGTATTTCTGAAACCGCTGATCTCCAGGGATTTTACAAGCAACAGTCTCTAGAGTTCAACACATCCAATGAGTGGCAGTTGTCCAGATGTTAGTGAGAGACATCAGACGAGAATGGCCAGACCGGTTAGAGGTGACAGAAAGACTACCGAAGCTTTTCAACTGTGGTGAGCAGAAAAGCATCTCAGAGTGCACAACACCTCCAACCTTTAGATCAGGGGTGGGCAATCCTGGTCCTCGAGGGCCACAATCCTGCATGTTTTAGATGTTTCCTTCTTCCAACACACCTGATTCAAATGATCAGCTCATCATCAAGCTCTACAGAAGCCTGATAACAATCCTGATCATTTGAATCAGGTGTGTTGGAAGAGGGAAGCATCTAAAACATGCAGGATTGTGGCCCTCGAGGACCAGGATTGGACATCCCTGCTTTAGATGGATGAGCTACAGCAGGAGATCACATCCGCTTGCTCTCCTGTCAACCAACAAAAGAAAGCTGTGGCTGCGGTGCACAAAGGCTCACCAAAACTGCTAAAATCTATCTGCTACATCTCTATTTCTAGTGAATTCATAGACCAACCCTGATTTTTTTGTCAACAGTCCTCATTGTTGATTGGTGCCATAAAGCCAAAGTGTACGTGAATGCTATTGCTGACTATGTGAATCCCTTTATGAGCACAATTAACCATCTTCTAATGGCTACTTGCAGCAGAATAATTCACTGTGTCAGAAAGCCAAACTCATTTTAAACTGCTTTCATGAACAATGAGTCCAGTGGACTCCACCGATTACCAGCTTTCAATTCAATAGTAGTATTTTTGGAGGGTGATAGAGCAAGAGATTGGCAGCATGAATGTACAGCTGACAGATTTGTAGGAATCATATGATGTAGTCATGTCAACATGGAGCAAAATGGTGTAGGTTCATTCAAAAAAAAAGATTTAAAAAAAAAATGTACTTTCCAGTAGTTTTTTCGGATGCCTCCTGGACGCCTCCCTGGGGAGGTGTTCCAGACGCGTCCCACCGGGAGGAGGCCTCGGGGAAGACCCAGGACTATGTCTCTCGACTGGCCTGGGAACACCTAGGGGTCCCCCCCGGAAGAGCCGGAGGAGGTGTGTGAAGATCAGGAAGTCTGGGCGGCTTTGCTAAGGCTGCTGCCTCCGCGACCCGACTCCGGATAAAGCAGAAGAAGATGGATGGATGGATGGATGGATGGATGGATGGTTCAGAAATGTTCCAGTTTTTTTATTTGGACTGTATCTCCCTCAATACCAAAATCACACAAGATAGACGAGAACTACAGCCATCAATTTCCTTTTCATTTTTAAAATCCGTGTTAAATACAACTCCAGTCAATATCAAACACAGAAATGTCTCAGATAAAAGACCACCTTATCAACAGAATCCCAACTAAAAAAAATCAGAAACAGACCAAAAAAAATCTACAACAGTACCTACAACAGAAGAAAATCAAAAGCTCCTTAAAAATAAGGAAAACCATTCAAACAACATCTGGCCGAAGAAGAATCATTTCAATGAAGTCCGGGGAGCGTGTATGAAATCTAAGTGTTGGTGAGCGGCTAAGGAAGGTAGGCAAGAGAAAAGAGAGAGAAAAGAAGACTTATCTCAACCGTGTCCAACAAAGGCGCAGACATCCATGCAGCCGTCCAAAGCAGCCACAGAGGTGGTGGAACATCCAGTCCTGCTCCAGGGAGAAGCTCAGTCCCACTTTCTGAAGGACCCCATGTCACATATATCCAGCTAGCTCTGGGCTCCACAGACACTCCATTTGCTTTATTACATCCATTCTGAAGCAAAGATGGCCAAAACCTTGATTAGTCTTTCTGAAATCTTCTATTTCCAACTCTCACTTCACTCTGTTGCTCTCCATGCCTCACCTGTTTGCCTCACTCAGGTGTTCCTGCTTTAACGCCTCACTTCCTGTTTGCACTTCCTGGTCGGGGGAAAGCGGCTGTTCTGGCTAGTTTTCTTTTTTTTTCTGCTACTTTGGTTTTAAAAACAAATAGTATTATTAACTTAACATTAATACGTATCTTTTGAAACCAAAAAATTTAAACTGACAATTGACTGACTGAATGATTATTGTTATTGTTGTATAAAATATATGTTATATTGATTTTTTTATTTTTTTATTTTTTTAAAGTGAGCTTTTACAAGATTGAATTTCCCTTCTGGGATAAATAAATTATTTTTCATTTTCATTTCATTTTCATTTTCATTTTTCCTTTCAAATAATGGTCCGGCCTCTTCATTTTTTCACTACTAGCTTCTCAAAGCCAAAGTTCACTCATGATCAATTTGAAAGCGATAAAATGTTTGCCAGTCAGCCCGGACAACATTTGGGTGATATTTGTGTTAGGCAGTGTTTGCTTTCACTCAGCAGCAAGTTGGTTCACTGCAGGCAAACAGAATTGTTAGACTGTCAGACCTCGATACAAAATCCATAAGCCATTTATGGCTCCTCCTGTCTCTGTCTGCCGAGTTTTTATTTTTTAGCTTTCAATCCCGTACGTGCTGTAGATTCTCTGTGAAGCTGTCTGCTATTCTAACAGTTTGAAAGGATTATAGTCCATGCCTCACCAAAGCACGTTCAATTGAAGCTTTTGATAGATTTTTTTTTAAACGCCCGCTTATCTTTACCAGCTCGTACTGATGTGCAAAGGCTGTTCACATTTCCTGCTATGCTCAATGAACTTCTGTCCGTGTGTGTGTGTTCAGGGTGATTCCCGAGTCTCCACGCTGGCTCCTGCAAAAAGGTCGAGTGGAGGAGGCTGAGCTTGTCATACGTAAGGCTGCCAAGTGGAACAGAGTCCCTGCCCCCGGGGTCATATTCAGGGCTGGAGAGTGCTCAGAGCTCATGGTATATTATCACTTCTTACTCTTTGCACTGTGAAAGCTACTGAACAGCAGTAAAATAAGCACTGTGTGGTTCTATCTCGTGTCTAATTTCAGCAAAATAAAGGCGAAGAAGAGCAGACATACACTTATATGGACTTGATACGCACCCGAAACATGAGGAACATCACAATTTCAGGTGTTTTCATATGGTAATATGTCTTCTTTTCCTTTGTTCCTAACTTTCCTGAACACATCATGTTTGAGAAATCATCACTTAGTTTGTCCAACATCCATCAATGTTTTTAAATTCTACAATGTGTAATGTGAGATTGACGTATTATATGAGGAATGTGATGCAAACAGTTTTCTCTGATCCTCACTCAGTCTTGATTTTGTAATTTATTTATTTTTTTGCAGGATGTCTGTCTCCATGGTTTTCTACGGTCTCTCTCTCAATACTAGCAACCTAAATGGAAATATCTACCTGAACTGCTTCCTCTCTGCAGCTATTGACCTTGTGGCCTACGTAGCCACTTGGTTTTTGGTGAAAAGAGCTCCCCGACCCGTTCTCCTCTTCTCCACGCTGATGTTCTGTGGTATCATGCTTCTGGTCATCAAGCTGGTTCCTGAAGGTCTGTGTGCAAGATTGCAAAAAAAAAAAAAAACACTACATTAGTGAAAAGCTGCATGTTTTGTCTCATAATTAATCATGTTGGGTCTTTTTTTCACAGACATGGATGTCATGTCCCAGGTGTTAGCTCTGCTGGGAAAGATGGGTGTTGCTGGTGCTTACTGCTTCATCTACGTCTTTTTCACTGAGCTGATCCCCACCGTGGTCAGGAACATGGGCTTAGGGATCGCCTCCACAGCTGCACGGCTCAGCGCCGTCATTTGTCCCTATGTGATTTACATGGGCAAGTGTGCTTTTTTTTTCTGGTTACACAGATGTATTGTGTATGTTTTAATCTTTAGATTAAATATATAGTAATAAAGTTCATTCATGGAGAGATGGCACACAAGATGTGATTATATTAAACCCCTCCTTGCTGCTACTGCCTGTAAATTCCAGGACAGATTTAAGGTAACACAGGGCCCTGAATGGTGGCATTTTGGATGTAGACATCCTCAAGCACAGCAGCAGGGACTCCATATTTTTCCTACTCATTAATTTTATTATTAAGAGCGACTGAGCCAGCAGTTCCTAAACCTTATTTTCTCATATCCCTCTTTAGACCTCAAATACAATCAAAACTGATTGTATAATCATCAGCTGGTGACAACACATTCAGGGAAACTTGTAACTGACACATCATTTTCCTGATGTGTTTTACAGGTTTTCTCTGCACTTCACATGTCATTATGTAAAGAAAGCATTTTTGCTTAGCAGACATTTTGACTTGTTGCAGCAGGAAAACATATGAGGTGAAGCTAATAACAGAATTGATGGTTGAGACTGTCTGCTAGGGAAAAGGTCTGTTCAGGTTAAGTTTAACTTTACCTCTTCCTCGTCTTGTGTTCATGTACACTTTTTAAAATCTGTTTGATTTTTTACTTTATTGTCTTATTGTGTATTTAACCCTATTCAGGACTTTCATGTTGCCATATGTAGAAGGTCTTTCGGCATCCATTAGACCCCGAGAAAGAATACGATGAATAGAAAGAATACATATTCTGATAAGCTGACATATTTTTGGTTCCAACTGCATGATAAATGTCCCTCTTTTTGTATTTAAAAAAATAAATTTTAATAAAAAAAAAAACAATACCTGTCACCCAAACCATATGGCCTGGGGTCCAAAAGACCCCAAAAGTCCTGAATAGGGTTAACTACTTGTACTCGTATATTAGACCTGATTCATTTACACTTGTGACATACCAGCATGTGGAAATGCTTTTGATTAAAAACTTAAGATGCCAACAGATCTCTGATATTTCTAATTCCAGTGCCTTTTATTCTGTTTGCAGGTGTTTACAGCAAGGTCCTCCCATACCTTATTTTTGGCACAGTCAGCATCATGGCTGCTGTTGTTAGCGTGTTGCTGCCAGACACCAATAACAGCAAACTTCCTGATCTTATCAGCCAGGCCAAACCCATCAGACGGTATGTTTGTGTGTGGATGTGTAAATAAAGATTCACTGAAATAAAGCTTCTTATGCACGACTATTACTACAATGCAATCTTGTGACTTAAGTAGGATGTTGTGAGTCAACATCTGAAAAAATATATATATAGTTCCTACACTCAAAGAGAGACTCCCACAAACATTTATTGAATGACTACCTCATTGTGATGTCCTGAGTGTAAACACTGGTCTCAAGAAGAGCGTTTACAGTAGAGACATCACCATGAGGTAATAATTTGATAAATGTTTGTGGGAGTCTCTATTTGAGTCTCAGAGCTTTTTCTTTTTTTCAGATGTGTATTTTTGTCCAGCGCTCGTCACAAGGATGTGCATGTTTATTCTGTCTTTTTGCAACTAAATAGGATTTTTGAACAATTTTTAATTACAATTATTGCATCAAAAATAGGCTTACAGCTGCATTTTCAGTCTTCGAAGTGGTAATTCTAAAAAAAAATAATAATATGTTTATTGATAATCTGTAAACTCAAAAGAGCAAACATAATACTTGAATGACAGCATATTCTCTTGTGCATATTTAACAGATCTTAAATCTCTGTGTTTTTCTGTCCTCGTTTCTCTTTGTATCAAGCTGCTGCTGGGCAAAGGGAACTTCTCCAGCCTGTACTGATGCAGCTCAAGGCTGTAAAGAGGTGACCAAGAGCGCCACCTGCTGAAAGGAAATCACACAGCAAGAGTTGAAACACTTTTTTGCACAGTATTGTTGTGGTTTATGATGCGTCTGCAAAGCATTAATCGTGTTTGGTAGATAAAACCACAGAGCTTCTGGTCTTCAAAGAATGGGCTGTCATGTTCATTTGCAGGTTTAGACTTTCCCCAAACACTATAATCTTTTTTTTTTTTTCCTTTTTTACCTCCATCAACAACTTTTTGTCGTTGTTTTTTCAGACTTCACATTTTCTATGCACTGCTGCATTTCTAAATAAAATAAATTTCCCCACATCAGTGTGGAGTGTCTATATACAGTTAAAGTGCAGTTACATGTTACAGAGTTGTTCGGTGTATATGTATACACAAGTAGCAGCAATATGGGCAGAATGACATTTAAAATGTGTTGAATAATGAATCACTTCAGGATTGTAGCTCAGTATGTATGGATGTAAGATATAATGGTCTTGGACACATTTTAGTTAGTCTTCTACTCAATGCAGTCATTCAAAAAAGAAAGATTTTTTTCAGGGAAGCACAGAAACTACCCATAAGGTCCGTGCTGTATGGTCATCCTTTGAGTTGCTACTTGTGTTGCTGCTAAATAATAAAATCCTGTACATTGACTCACTCTCCTAGCGAGTTAGAACTGAAATCAGAATCAGCTTTATTGGCCAAAATTTAGTGCAAATTGTGTAGATTTTGATGAGAGGAACAGATAAAGTCATTAAATATAAATGCAGGGTTACTTCCACATTATATGCATGAGGTAAGTGAACAATAGTGCAATGGAGCAAAGAGGAGCAACGTTTGTGGAATGGAATATTAGTTGTTATGTCATGGACAGTATATACAGTGGTTGTGAGTTAGGGGTACAGATAGAGTTGTTTCTGTCATACATTTAATTGTTCATCAGAGTGACGGCCTGTGAGAAGAAATCATCTTTGTGTCTGGTTATCACCCTGCTATCTGCCTTTTTTATGCCATTGAGGACAGGGTGAAAAACAGAAACAACACACTAAAACTTATAAGAGTTGGCATTAAATTAGGATTTTATTGCAGGACTGTTGTATCTGTAAGAGTTGTTTTTTTAAGTGTTCTAATAAACTGACAACAGACTATATAACAGCATTGATTTTATAACTGTTAAAAAAAATAACTAATAGGAAATTGAAGTTAAACCTTCATTCAGTTTCATTTTAATTGAGATGTATTTATATAGTGCCAATTCACAACATATATCATCTCAAGGCACTTCACATGGTAAGGTGAGGACATTACTAAATTACTGACAGAAACTCAATAAATCCAAGGACTCCCTTGGATTTTTTTTGAGCAAGCACTTGGCAACAGTGGGATAAAGAAACTCATTCCCAGGAAGAAACCAGAGTGAAGGGAGGACAATCATCTGCCTTAACCGGCTGGGGTGAAGGTAAAGGGGAGAGAGAAAATGAAAGAAGGTAAAAACACACAAACATGACAGAACAAGAGACACTGTGAAGGTCAGTGAAACCAGAAACCACTGATCAGAAATGTGGCAGAGATATCTGCAGAGAGGACAAAACACAAAGTGTGGGACAGAGAGGTTAATGACACAATAAACTGGTGTGTAAATGTATGGAGAGAGGTGCTCAGTGCATTATGGGAAGTTCCCTATCAGCCAATAGCAGCAAAAGTAAGAGATGATACAGGGTTACCTTAGCCAGTCCCCACTACAAACTTTATTAAAAGTGTTGAGCCTAATCTGATCTTCTTTTGAAACTCTAGGAACCAAAAGTAATTTGAGAACAATGTTATCTGTGGGGAAATATAGTACAATCATTCATAAGATACAATCACTCTTTAAAAGTACCATTATAAAATCCCGTTTACATTCTCTCACTTCTGCACAGCTGTCAGTCACTATCTGAACTATCGCGAGATTGACGCCACAGTCAGTCCGGGCAGTGTGCGCTGCTGCTGCTGGGTTCCTGGCAGCGCCGCGCCCCCGTCTCCTCTTCTGCCGCTGTACTTACTGATACTGGGACCCGGTGTCCGTCTGCGGCAACCCCGCACCTGCCAGCGGAAAGGAGAGGCAGGGAAAAGCAGCGCATTAAGCTGCCGTTTCTAATTTAAACGAGCGGGTGGGGAAACAGCACAGGAAGTAACGGGAAATAGTCTCTTGCTACCAGTTAGCGTTAAATGTGCTACTATCACGCAACAGCTAGCAGATGAAGTTAGCCAGCTAGCTAACGTGGGGCGCTGCTAGTTATGGCTCTAGTTTTGAAAATATTCTGTTTGCCGTTACGTTGTAGTTAGTTTGGCGTAGATGTAGCGAATATTTACTTGGTTAGCCTCAGTGCACTGACCATAATGCTAGTTATCGTACTAATCAATTTAAGTAAGTAGCTGTTACGTCTAATCATCTAAAACAACTAACTCAGCTAACGTCAGCAAACTAGCTAAGGTTTGGTGTTGTACTACCTTATTTGTGTTTATAATTGGATGTTTTGAACTTTGTGTTGTGACTGTGAGTGAGATAATTAGGATTCAAGCAGATTCAGAGGCCAAGTCCGTGTTGAATGAATGTTCTGTTACATTTACACGTGGGGACTGTTCTAACATTTAGCTTAACTGACAGGAAAGGGGACGTTCACCCTTTCTAAGTTAGTGTAGTTAGTGTCTGCAGGATAAGTGTTGTCTCCCTATTTAACCTCTCAAAGTTGCATGTGGTAAGCACAAACAACAGGAGCAGATAGCAGGAGAGCAGTGTCTCCTAATCCCAGCTCAAGAGTTTATTCACAAGTAAGCATGGCTCCGAAGAAGAGACCAGGTCCCCTAACTATTACTCCCACTGGCGATGGATTATCCCCCTCCACCAACACAGAAGTTACGTCTGAGTAAGTCATCCTATACAGTTTGAAAATACTGTGTATTTGTGCGTTTGGACAGATGGGTTACGCCATTATTTATCTGTTTTCTCAGGGCCAGTTTAGAAGCACTTAAGAAAATATTAGAGGAGCTGGACCTGGATGAGCAACAGAAGAAAAGATTAGAAGCTTTTCTCACCCAGAAGGCCAAGGTTGGCGAGTTGAAAGACGATGACTTCCATCGTGTCTGTGAGCTGGGTGCAGGCAATGGAGGAGTAGTCAACAAGGAGTGCCACAAACCTTCAGGCATAATCATGGCCAGAAAGGTGAGCTACAAAAAAAACAATACTTATGTGATAAAACCTTTGAGTAATTCCTGTTTCAGTGCACGAAAGTTATACTCAACCAACTTGTTGTGTATCCTGTAGTTAAAACACAATTTAGATAACAACTCTCTTTTCTGTTTAGCTTATTCACCTAGAAATCAAGCCTGCAATCAGAAACCAGATCATCAGAGAGCTGCAGGTGCTGCATGAGTGTAACTCTCCCTACATTGTGGGGTTCTATGGAGCGTTTTACAGCGATGGAGAGATCAGCATCTGCATGGAACACATGGTGAGAGAATTGGAGATGGTGGCTCTTGAAAGTATTGAAAGTAGCCATAATAATCGCCACAAAGAAATCGTTACTTTTTGCTCTGTTGTCTTGCATACCTATGTTGAAGTAGTGTACAAAACAGGGCTGAACAAAGTTTGATCTTTCCATTTTTCATATTTTCTCAGTAGATGAGTTGGACCTGTGCGAAATGTAATGCGTATGTATTAGTAAGCTGTTCTAACTGGGCTACTAAAGGATGTGAGGAATGTCTGTGCTGTGGGAATTGAGTTATTACAGTGCACACAAAGCATTTATTTTAAATTAAAGAATAATCTAGGCGATAACATCCTATATTAGCCACTTTAAGTCCCCATAGTACAAAACATAAACTGTTGCATGAACACTTTTTACAATCTATGTAGACCTGCTGCAGTTTACAGGACTGTCCCTGCTTAGGATGGGTGCTGATTCTGGTTGTCTTGTAGATGATCAAGAGGCTCCACACACCAATCTGAGCCGTGTTTGTGTTTGCTCATGTGATGTTACTTCCGGCTATGAGATATGATTCTGCTTTAGATCTGTCTTATTCAGTCTGTCCCTGCCGGGTAACTAACACTGGCTGGCCAGCTGTCTGCAGATATTAGGCTGATGTCTTGTCAACACAAACAGCAGACTAATTAGTGAGCTGACTTTTAGTTTCTGCCCTGTCTGTGCTCAAAGTGATCATTAAAGTGGATGTCCGTACTCAGTAGAAGCATCCGATATAAAAGGCCATGCATAAATGTTTTGAATACCATCTTTTTAAATTCAAATGTTGATGATGCCTTAACACATGGTGCAGTCTTTTATTACTGTTGCTCAGTTGTTTTGCACAAACATATGCTCATTTACAACCACTTTATTATTTTGATTTCTGAAATCAGTCCACGCTGTAAAAACGGGATGATGTGCTCTTTTGAAATTCTGTCTTTATAGCACTTATATCATAAGTTGTTGTACTCTCTCTTTTGCAGGATGGTGGATCTCTGGACCAGGTGCTGAAAGAAGCAAGGAGGGTCCCTGAAGAGATTCTCGGAAAAGTCAGCATCGCTGTAAGTATTTGGTTATCGACAATAGTGTTATATAATGTAATATTTAATGGTTGGAGTTAATGAAACACTAGTATTAATTGTTCATAGGAATGTAATTCAAACTTTTAAAATCAAGTTTCTTAACTCATATAATCACTCTTTTAGTCTTTACATCAAAATAAATCATGCACTCAGTATTAGTGGATAAGTTTCTTGATTGTTTTTGACTGTTGTTTTCACATTAAGCTCATTTATGATTATTGACTTTGTTTCCTCATTTTGAAACAGGTTTTGAGAGGCCTTGCCTATCTACGAGAAAAACACCAAATCATGCATAGAGGTACTGTCATTTTTGATAAAGTCGATGATTGATACTTGTATTTAAAATCATAGCATTTCATTTGTTAGACAGGACGAGACATTTTCTTTTGTTAAAACGAGTGTACATACCTGTTCATATTGGTCACACATGAGAGGTGTAAAAAATAGGCAATGCATCGCAAGGGTAAAGGCAGTCCTTTTTGATCATGTTCATTATATATGTAAACTTCAGGAAAGTTTTCATGACTTCCTTTTTAACCCCCAGATGTGAAGCCCTCAAACATACTGGTGAATTCCCGGGGTGAGATCAAACTGTGTGACTTCGGTGTGAGTGGGCAGCTCATAGACTCGATGGCAAATTCCTTTGTTGGGACAAGATCATACATGTCGGTATGTTGATCCTCTCGCCTTGAAATTATCAATCCAGTGTAAAATCCTACATGTTACCCTGCTGTCTGTGTCTCATTTGTGTGTTGTGACTTTACAAATAACTTCTCATTCATAGTTCATGTGTGATATTCATTAAAATATTATTACATTTTTAATCAAATTCAAGCCAATGAGTCAATTCAAACTAAAGATTATTTTCTAGTATTAACTTTCAGGAATGGCCTCATCCACTAACTCAATTTTATTCCAGAATAAACCTTTTATTTCACACTTTTGAGTGTTTAAACAGTTAATAGCTTATTTTGTGTTGAATTGATGACTTCTTCTTGTTGTTTATGTTTACCATGTAGCCTGAGAGATTGCAGGGAACCCACTATTCTGTGCAGTCAGATGTGTGGAGTATGGGCTTGTCCCTAGTAGAGCTGTCGATCGGACGCTACCCCATCCCTCCTCCAGATGCAAAAGAATTGGAGGCCATATTTGGACGACCCATCTTGGATGACACAGAGGGAGAGACACACAGCACTTCACCTAGACCCAGACCGCCGGGTAGACCTGTCAGCGGTGAGTGACACAAACACATATGCAAAGTGTTTCATGTAGCTATTTGAAACTACAATAGGAACATTTGAATACTGACCGCTCCTAGTGGCTGCATGAGAGACCATGCAACCTGATGTCAGTCAGTTGCACGCTCTGATTTACTAACCTGTCTGCCCTGCGATTGCTGGAAGCCACAAAGGAATGTTTAGTGATTCTGATCGAAGCTTTCTCTGACTGAGCTCTCACTCGTTGTTCCCCAGGTCATGGTCCTGTAATGGCCATCTTTGAGCTGCTAGACTACATAGTCAATGAGGTATGAATTTAGGAAGTTGTTTTTACAGTCATATATGCAAAATTATGGAGGGTGTCACTTTCTACTGTTGGCCATGTGACATTTTCATTCAACTTTCTTCTGTATTCCAGCCTCCACCTAAACTACCCCATGGCATATTCACCTGCGATTTTCAAGATTTTGTTACAAAGTGGTAAGACAACATTTTGGCCTGAGAATACTGCTCAGGTGTTCATATCTTTGTTTTCAAGCGTTTTTAGCTTTCAAGAATTATCCTGAACATGTTATCTAATGTTTTGTAACTAACATGATGAATGAACAGTTTCACCTGATAGCTTCCTTTCCTCTGTGTTGTGTCCACAGTCTCATCAAAAATCCAGCAGACAGGGCTGACTTGAAAATGCTGATGGTAAGTGTCCTAAGTTTGACTTTAACCTGAACTCGAATTTAAGTTCCATCTTGGCCCCATTAGCCCTGGGAACAAGCAACCTTATATGACAGATCACAAAACATAGTTCTTAGTATCTCACCAATCAGTCCAGCACTGCAGTTAAACTTAGCTGTGGGTACCAGTAAAGTTGGAATCAGCACCACAACCTTTGTTTATGTCAGTCAGTCAAGCTTTAACCGTCTTGTTTATACATCATTGTGTTCTGTTGCAGAACCATACGTTTATCAAGCGGTCTGAGGCGGAGGAGGTGGACTTTGCTGGCTGGCTTTGTAGAACAATGGGGCTGAACCAACCCAGCACTCCCACACGCACTGCAGACTGAAAGCACGGTCTACTCATGCACACAGTATGTAAAAACATGAAGAAGCTGCTGCCTAAAACCATACACTCAGATATACTGTAAACAACCACTTCTTCCCTCACTGAACCTCTAAAGGCTCCATCTTTAAAATCTGCTCTGTTGTGTATTTTTTTAGCCAGCAGATCACAATCTAGGAAAGATTCTCTATTTACACTTGGCATTCTTTGTGGAAAGTCAGTACATTGGGGTTTTGTTTAATCATAATGTTTTCTTCTTAAATCAATTGCATCATAAGTCCTCTAAATGTTTGTTGGCAGTGTGGACAACAGAAATCATTACTAATTTGTGGTAAGTTTAGATCAGGATTTTGGGCCATTACATCACTGACCTACTCTTGGCCACTGCTGCACTATTTTTTGTAGCTGTTTAAAAATCCAGTAGATTTTTTTTTGTTGTTCTTCTCAGCCCACCATCCTGCAATGATGCTGCACATACTGTGTAAAACTGTAAAAGAAATCCTTAAAAGAAAATCAGACTTATTGAATATTTGTGACATGTCTTTTTTTTTTTTTTCCATTTCTGCTTTTCAGTTTTCTTGTCTGAGTTTCTCTGAAGTGCTCTGAGGCTTACAAGTTCAAGTGTGTCAATCTCAGTTATTATAATCATAGTCAGACATCTGTATGCGTCCACAGATTAATACATATATGAATTTGTTTTTATATCTGTTATGCAAAAACACTGAGAAATGTGAGAATGAACTTATTTTACTGAACAGGTTGGGTTATGTCTGTCTGTGTGGAAAGGAAATGCTTGTGTCTAGAAGGTTTCCTGCATTTGACTAATTTTTAGCAATTCCGAGATGTCTTGAGGTGAAGCACAATGTTCAAAGCATTCAAGCATGAACCTCATGTCAAAGCCAAAAATAATTGTAAAAGATTAAACCCTTGAATACACTCACTGCTTCCTCTGTATCTTAGAGTTGTTTCTTGATTGCTTCAAACAGCACCATCATTTTATTATGGTTTTATTAGCATCAGATCAGCTATGTGGAGGTAGAGGCTGCCTTTGGGAATCCCAGAAATTCACTCCTGGACATTATCTGCTATAACAAGACCACTTTGATCTGTTGAGCAAGCTGCATTGCGGCTCGCTGAACAGTGTCAGCTGAAACAAATGGTCAGTTTTTTGTATACGCTGTAATGGAAACAACAGGACACGGATTTACCATGTGCGTCCTGTGTTGGGGCATTTTGCTCCTTTGTTTCATCTTTTTGTGTACTTCCTCCTGTCAGTATTGGTTTAAAGATATAAATGTTTTATATGGTAAAATCCTAGAAGTCTTTGTCTTTATAAAATCCTAATGGTCAATAAATGGTATGTATTGTAGCGTGCAAGCATTATGGCTTCAGATTTTCATATCTGTTATACCGTTATTTCACCAGAAGGGGGCAGAATACTAAGTACAAGCACTGAAAACCTTTGCTACAGTTATGAACTAAATTATGTTACCAAACTCATATGTCTTGGCTGAGTGATACGTTCCCTTGACATTGCTGAAATCAGATGGTAAATGCACGGTACACAAAGAAAACAAGAGCAGGATAGTGATTCTTCAAACTGCTGAAATCCATTCGTCCCTTTACATTACAAGTGCAATGAAAATAATCTGTTTGGAAAAGAAAAAATGTCCTTCCTTCAATGTCTGTCAACTTCAGACTTAAAGTGTGAGATCTTGAGCTCAGAGAATGACATAGTGTTGCAGTATGTGGGGTGGCTAAGTCTGAGCAGCGTTGATGGGAGGGGGACTATTGCAGCAGAAAAACAGCAAAGTCTGCAGTCATTTATATGCAAATATGCAAATGAGAGGGTAATTAAGATTGGGCGTTTGTCAGTGGCTCTTTGATTGCTAATGAATTCCAATCTGCAAGAAAGAGGGGGTGATGAGCTAAAAATGAGGAAGAAGAACAGGGTGGTATTGTGCTTTTCTCCTTTTTTCCAACAGAAACGAGGAAAAGAGTGAGTGAGCAGTCTATACAATGGAAAGGCCCTGTGGAACAAAAGAAATTACATTCTAATTATTTTTAAAAAATTAGTGAACATGACTGCTTTTTCAACTCAAATCAAATACACACACAAAAAAAGGTGACGGCGTCATCCGAAACTGATAAAAATGAATTCCGTTTTTTTTTTTTTTAAATACTTTTAATGAGCGTGTTAAAATTCTGTTTCAGCACCAGCAAACTGCCTGAACATAATAGAGTGGGAGTTTGTGCTGAGACAATTAACCGTGCACGCCGTCGCTGAGCATTCAGCGCGGCAGGCTAGAGCCACCGCAGGAAGGTAGAAAGATTTCTGCTCATTAAGAGTGATGTGGCTGACCCCCGTCGAGAGAGATGCTCAGGTATCTTGGCGGGGGATGTGCAGCGGCAGCATGTTGTGTGTCTCGAACTGTGTTGTTTTCATATTTTTGGCAAACGGGGACCTGCAGTTCACACACGAGCACACACCGCTGTTATTGCTGTTTCAGTGGTCCCTTGACACTTGTACGTCTTCCTCCCTGGCATGTGAAATGAGTAGATGTATACATGAAATAAAAACAAATTAAATGTGAAGAATGGGGTAAAACAGCTGCTCTTGTCACCATATAGCATAATGAGTTCCTCACAATGCTGCCGCTTTGTGTATTTCACAGCGCTGACCGCTACAATATCACAGTATGTGACACCCAGTCAGAAAATACAGTAAATGCCGGACGGAGTCTTCTTGGAAGCAATCTAGAGAGGACAAAAACATGGCAACATTTCATTTATTGAATCTAATTGGCAGTGTGATATTTTTGCTGAATACATTCCAAAATACTTGAGCCAGGATTGTAAGTATGAACACTCAAGCTAATAAATTTGGAAGGGGGGTGTCAGCAGCTGATCCCAGCCCTGCTCTGTTTGGTGTGTGACGAGAACATAAGTGCATTTGTGTGAGAGAAAGAGAGGGGGCTGTGTTTTTTTGCAGGAAACAGGAAACCAAAAGTCATAACAGGATGCCCCAGGTTTTGATACTGTACCTGATGCGTGGGTGGCTGCATGGGGGTAACCCATTTACAAAGCCTTAGAACTGGTGTCTAGAAGAAGAGGGAGCCCAGGAAAGAGTGGGTGGAGAGGAGGGTACACACTTTGGGGTTAGGAAAATGGAGTTCCACTCTAAATATAGCCTCGTTTTCTGTCTTGCACTTTATCATACAACCTTGATGTTGTTTTGCCTCGATCCTGTTCGTCCTACTTTTTAAAAAGGCAACAAACCAAACAGCGTTTGATGTTTTGTGTAGAGCAGTGATATGATCGCTTCCTTGCGGATACATGCGCCACTTTTCCCCAGGTGTACTGGAGGAGCTTCACATTGAATCTGTGACATGAAACTAGTTTTGTCATAATGAGGTTGATGTGCTCACACCGACTGAACGCTCCTCAACCTGCTGCAGAAATCTAGAGCTGCTTGTATGTGCGTTGGTCTTTAACGAAGCAGTTCTCAGCATAGGTTAGCTGTGGCAGAGTAAACAACCTTGTGGTAAAATGTTCTGCTTTGACTGTAAGAGCAAAACAGACAAGATCAAATCTGGCAAATGAAAACACCATGTTTGTATGTTGCAGTTACAGTTTTATAAAGGCAAAAGCTTTAAATGACAGTTTAGCTTTAAATGGATAATTTGATAACCAGTCTCACTGTTATTCACATGCAGGTGTGTGCTCGAGTTGCATGTGTGCACTGCATGCTGTATGTGTGCGTGTGTGTGTTTGTAAACCACAAAGTGGATGGCTGAGTTTTCTCGTAAAGGCCAGCACAGATGTTAGTTGGGTTGTTTTCCCCCAAACCAGTTGAGGTTTTCTCAAGAAAGTCTCAAAACAAATGTGCCCTTAACTGCAGCTTTGTTTACATAACCACCAAGGTACATGTTGTGGAAACTCTACAAAAAGTAAATTCACAAAGAGCAAGTGTCTATCAGAGTTACTTATTGCAATAAACTTCACATATGCATGCAGGACTCCTGCCGTCCAAAGACGAGAGCCAAAGCTATAAAGTTACACTCAGCTCAGTCTTAAAGGGAAGTTTGTCTCATACTCCTCCCTGCAGAGGGATAAAAGATGGGGGTGAGTTTCTCATGCTTTTGTCTAATAGTTGCACTGGCGAGGTGCTCCAAGGCCTCCACAGAATTATTTGTGTGGGCCTTCCAGAGACAAGATAAGGCCTCCTGTGCTCTCCAAGGCTTCAGGGTCAAACTGATACAAACAGTAATGGATGAGAGACAAACCTTCATCTGAGAGATGAGTCAATATGAAAGTCAGAATATGAAATATGCAAAAGAGTAACATCCCTAGCAACAGCAGTAAAACATAGAATTTCCGTCACACTTCCCACGCTTTTATCATACAATGATGACTTAAAAAGGATGAGGATAGAACCCCTCTCTGTAAATAACAACAGAATATGTCTAGACACTGTTTTTTTTGCTGACATATTTTCAAGAAGCCTGGAAGAACAGTGAGCAAGCTCATGAGTAGTACCTAAATGTAAATAAAGAAGATGGAGAGATAATTAAAACACACTGAGCTTTTTTTCTTATACTGTATGTATTAAAAAGTGGATAACTCAAGTAACATAAAACCCACCAGTTCAATCAAAGGTGCACCAGAGACTTGAAATGAGTGTAGTCACATCCAACGCAGCTCTGTGGTCTGTTTAGATCATATGGAAAACGAGCCTTTTCACCTTAAAAAGACGTCCATCGATGGTTGAGACAGTGAAAATGGCCGCTGATTGCAATATCACTGTCATCATATGTTCAAGATAGGCAAATGAAATATGCACCGCTTTGCATGAACTTCAATGAAGCAACATCCTAGAAGGTTATAATACTGACCTTCAAATCATGAACAGGGTTCACCTTTGCCGTGGAGATTTTATAAATAGTTCAACAGCTTCTACTCAAACAGGATCGAAGTAAAAACTAGCGCCACTGATATGTATACACAAAAAATCTAGCCAAACTGGAAACCCTATGACCTGAACACTTGAGGGAAAATCACCCAAATAACAATAATTGACATGTAGCTTTTTTATATCTTTGACTGTGTCTTGAGCCACATCTATAGCTCGTGTCTGTCAGAGATTTTCAGTACCAATCATTTTGTACCACTTTGTGCTGCCAATTAAGATGACTCTTTAATACTTTAGATAAGAATTCTTGTTGGGAGAATAGACCCCCTACTGATCATGTGCTATGCTGTATCTCCTTTGCACTTCCGTAATGAAAAATACAAAACCGGCGTCTGCTTTCCTAAACCGTGGAATTAGATGTGCTAAATAACACGTATCATGTGAGTAATCAAAAGGCACATAGCTTTTATTACCACAAACTGAATGCACACTTTCAGGTAACTGGGATTGCACTGATTTTCCTTAGTATGCTGCTGTATCATAAGGATCCAAGAGGTTTCCTTTAATTATCTAATACAGGAGGTAAACAGAATGAACAACTGGTTTGGACCAAAGTTACTTTAATGAAATCCTGAAAGTAATATGCATAAGTCTAGTAAAATTTAGCCCCAGTCCTGTAGCAACATCAACATAATTTGTAATCCTGCATCCTGTCCCAGCCACCGAGGTTTCTTCGAGTCAGTCCTTCTTTTCAACAGCATTCAATCAGTTAGTTTGAGGTTGTGAAGCCTCAGTTGGCGCCTCCTGTGGGAGCGCAGCCTTCACCTGCGTGTAAATAGAGCTGAGAGCACAAATCTCAACATTTTATCACATCTTCCTGGCAGCTGTCTCTGACGAGACCCAGCGTCTTCCCCAGCCTGTCACGAAGGATCTCCAAATGGGTTGTTCCTGCTCCCTATTATTGTTTTAATTTGAGTGAGGACAGCAGGGACATCCTCGGTCCAGCTGAGCCCCGCCTCTCCACTGCACTTAGCTAATTTCTTTTTGAAGGTGCCATTTCGGTCCAATGGAATCAATTTGTGAGTAATCAAAAAAGTTTCAGAAGTAATTTGCGTCGCTAATATTTTTTTTGACAGCATAATTCCAAACAGTATGTTTACTGAATAAAAGACCTTCATTTACCTTTAGCGCATAGATTTGACCTTCGTTAAATGAAACGGAAAGTTCCTGAACTGATTTTGTACAACTCCAAAATTAATATCTTCATGCATAGAAGCATTGGTAAAATAAAAAATACATTTTCCATTTAATTTCATGCATAGATAATATTACCACTGCAACATTACAAAGTGTGGAAAATAAGATCACCCGTCTATCTGTGAAATCACAATCCGAACCATGTGAAGAATGTCTGTTGACAGAAGCTCTTAAACTTCTCATCAAGTTCAGTCATAATTAGGCATCTGCTTGCTGCTCCTCTTTTTAAGGATTTTCACCACCTGCAAAGGGAGGGATCCACTCAGGAGGGGAAAGAGATCGGGAACATTTTGTTTTTCAACATCAGCTTGTGCTTATTGTCCTACTGTTAGCAAGATTAGACCTCTGGTTAATATGAAAACATATCACAACATAACACTCCTGTTTCCACTTTGGCAAAAACGCACCCCATTTTCCAAACATGCTACTAAACCAGACCATCTCCTGCTGTCCATGTCTGACTTTTAGGGTTTCTTAGATGGGCTTTAGTGAGGCGCCATCCTACATTGTCATTTGCGAGGTAGCATGAATTTGTTCGTCTAAGGCCTTTCTCTTATGTAATTAACAAATCTCTGCTGATCAAAATAGACATAATTTATCTAATCTGTCACTTTGTTTATGGAACACTGCTTTGTGTGAGGAATACAAGGAATGTAATCAGGACTAGGGAGCACATGAGGCCCCCGTAGGCTGCATCCCATCCTTGTCGCCTGTCATGCTCCTCCCTGCAGAGGGATGAAAAGATGGGGGGGTGAGTTTCTCATGGTTTTGTCTAATAGTTGCACCAGCGAGGTGCTCCAAGGCCTCCGCAGAATTATTTGTGTGGACCTTCCAGAGACAAGATAAGGCCTCCTGTGCTCTCCAAGGCTTCAGGGTCAAACTGATACAAGTAAGAGTGAATAAGAGACAAACCTTCACCTGAGAGAAAACACACTCACTTTAAGAAATATGCAAGAGTAACACATCTAGCGTGACAGTGCAACTCACGAAAAACACCCGGTGGGCCATTTCTGTGAATTAGACTCTGGCTCAAATTCTACTAAAGGAAGTAGCCGCACTCTAGTTTTTTTTTTTTCTTCTGCCACTTTTGCACAAACATGCTAGAGCATCTTTCTGAGTGCAGGTTTGTTTTTTTTTCCCCTGCCCAAATACAAAGCTAAAAAACTGTTGGACAGATTGTGAATACATATTATTATAATGCAAGATTTCAAATACTATAATAGGCATCACATCACAGTATAGTCTGAATAAATCATTACAGCACAGCAAATATTTTTATCGATAAAGGAGGCTGTAGTTCTTCCTCAGGGATGTTTATAAAGCATTTTCAAACTACAGATGTTTCTTTTCTGTGCAAGTTTGGCCCAAAGGCTTCACTTTCTCTGCAGACTCAGACACTCAGCTTGGTGAAAACTGCAACAAAAGCATCTATGAAAAAACTTGCCAAATATGCACACAAGATCCCGAAGGACTCTTCTCACATGTCCCATTCTGTCCCATTTGTGAGGTGGCATGAATTTGTTCATTTAAGTTGTGTATCTCCGCTGATTAAAACACACACAATTTATCCAACCTGCGATTTTGTCTACGGAACGCCGCTCTGTGTGATTGGTGAGAAGTTCTCTCTGCAGCCACAGAAGCAGAAGAGCTATAAAAGTAATCGGGGGAGGAGGGAGAGCATCGGTCCTCGTAGGCAGCATCCCATCCTTGTTGCCAAATTGTTATGGAAATTCTGCAAAAAGTAACTTTACAAAGAGCAAGTGTCCATCTGAGTTATTTACTGCAATAAACCATGCAATCAGGACTCCTGCCTTCCAAAGACAAGAGCCAAAGCTATAAAGTTACATTCAGTCTAATAATACTCCTCCCAGCAGGAGGATAAAAGATGGGGGTGAGTTTCTCATGGTTTTGTCGGATAGTTGCACTGGCGAGGTGCTTCAAGGCCTCCACAGAATTATTTGTGTGGATCTTCCAGGGACAAGATAAGGCCTCCTGTGCTCTCCAAGGCTTCAGGGTCGAAGTGATAGAAACAAAAGTGGATGAGAGACAAAACTTCATCTGAGAGAGAACACAGTCAATTTATTAAATATGCAAAATAGTATAAATAAATAGTACCATTCATGAAAAAAACAAGCAGGCCATTTATGAGAATCAGACTCTGGCTCATGCTGTCAATGTTTGATTTCTGTTTGACTTCAGGAAGTCACCTCACTCTTCTGAGTGCAGGTATGTTTTTTCCCTCTCCCTAACTGCAAAGCTAAAAGCTGCTGGGCAGATTGTGAATGCATAATAACATAATGCAAGATTACAAACACAACAAAAGGCCACACACGCTATTCAGAGCAAAAAAAAATAAAAAAATTTGAGCAAATATTAAACTGTGCAAATATTACTCTCCATATTAGCAAAACTGTTGTCAGTTTGCACACAAGATCCTGAGGGCCTCCTCACACATTTTGTTTTCAGACAACCTTTAGGTAGACAGAAGCTGAAAATATAAGAACAACCATTTAACACTGTCTTTTATTCCTGCTTCCATCACACTGCTCCAACAAATAACACTCAGTCTGGACTCCTGATGTTCTGGCCTATGCATGTGATCTACGAGGCTGATCTCCAGATCCTTGCTTTTTACTCTTCTGGCATTTTTTAATGTAATTTCATGGTGCAACACAATGCTCTTACAGGTGCAATACACACTTTTGTTTGCAAATATGCATGGCTGTGTATGTCATAAGGGTGGCAAGATGGGGCTGCTAAAAATCAACCTAAAGCCATACCTATATTCTATCATCAGTTCTACAACTTAATCAAAAATGTTTAGACTTTAGTGAATGGATCAGACTTTTACAGTAGAATAATATCCAGCTGTGATGGAGCTCAGGATTCAACTGTGTAACTAATGATTTAAATGTAGCTGATAAACTTTGACTCCGTGTGTGACAGCTCACCTGTACAGTGTCTTTACTGTTGGATCCTGACTGATCCTGACTTCATGTCAGGGATAATTTAGAATAATAAGTAAATAATTAAGTTACCGCTGCGTTGTGTTGTGCATAAGTGGGTGCAGCTCTCTCACTCTGGAGATGCTCATATGGATTCTACTGCCGCCTGATGCTGCAAGTATTAGATAAATTTAGAGGAAAGGCTCCTGCTGGAATCGACAAACTAAACTTCAGCTTCTGTTAGTGTTTGGAGGTGTGCGGCTGCGTCTGCTTAGGCCACAAACTGTGTCTTTTGCACACTCTTAGATGTTTATGCAAGCATAGCTGTTACAGACTTTAATGCTGCTTTCACTTGCACTCTGACACCGTAGTTGCAGTCACTGAAACTTGAACATCAGAGTGTGAGTAAATGAGCAGGGCTTATCAGATCTGGGGTAGTCGGTCTCGTGGGATGTAGGATGCTGATATAAGTCACCGCTCACTTCAGCCGGCATTCTCCCTCTATCGCTATCTGTGTATTTCTATTTTCTTCACTATGAGAAACAGCAACAGCCTCCAGGCAGCAACATATCACTCTGAAAATGTCAAGCTTTGCTGAGGATTTGGATGGTACAGTAAGGCACTTTTTACAGCAAATTATTATTATTATTTTTAATCAAATTGTTGGTCTCTCTGCATGCAAATGCATTGTTTTGAGTGAACACCGAGCTGCATCCTTCTCTCAGCTGTGCCCACTAAGACTGTGATTGGTTTGAAGTAAAGCAGTAGTAGAATGACAGCGTGCTGCAGCCAGACCATTATGTTGTACTGAATGTGCTGGCAAAGCAAGACTCGAGCTGGAGAGGGGCGGCACAGGGGTGGCTAATGAGATTTCAGGGGTGGTCACGGCCCCCTTTGACTTCCCTTGGAGGCACCCCTGGTATATGTATGTCTTAGATCGCAGCGTTTTTCATATGTATGGCTTTATTCTGTTACCAGTGTTGTGTTTCTTGTTTTATTATCGTGTTGTCTGCAGTTGTGTGGAGCTGAATATTCTCACTACTTCCCCAAGGAAAATTTCTCTTTAGGGATGACAAAGTTCATCTTATCTTATTAACTAGACGAAATGACACCACACCTAATATTTAGGCTTATAAACATTATCACACATAAGTCTTCGTGATGGCTGTAAATTAGTAAGGGTTTTTTTTTTTCATAGCAAGGTCACTACATCATCTAGTGTCTTTGAGCAAGAATATAAACAACATGAGCAGCTAAAAGACACTTTCTTGTAATCTTATCTATGTTTAGCATAGCTAAGCACGGATTCCCCTCTCTGTTTGACACCCAGGAACATTTTTTTTTTTGTCTCTCAGGCACTGTTTGAGAACAAAATTAAAACGCCAGAAAACCTATAGGCAGAATGAGCCCGCCCTAAAGATTAATGTTGAAACATAATTTGACGTTCTGCTTGTCAGTCAAATGTTGGTTGTATCCGATTGGTCCTCTCGCAGATATTATCGTCCCGTCTTCTGCTGCTCCGCTGCGACGTCCTCCTCCGCCAGTCGACATAGATCCCCGCAAATTGATCCCCAGATCATTTTCTGCTTCGTTCACAGCTACGTGACGGTGACATTTTGCGGCATTTGCGCTGGTCGCTGCGTCAATGCGAAGACTGTCGAAAGCTTCCCCGTTTGGTTTCTTCGTTTTAGTTGAAATTGGACACCGCTGATGTTTCAGCGTCCATGTCCTCCCGTAGGCTGCGCTGCGGAGTGATATTCCATTGGAACCGACAATGTGGAGGCTGTTAAAATGTCTACTTGGAAAATGAAATGGTTACAGTTTCTCTAACAATAAGGAAACGGACTAACACAAGAGTTATGGTTCGTGTGAGAGGCGTGTTTTCAGGTTCGTGACGAAGACGACAGCGAGACGAGGCGACAGGAGTGGTTTATATTGTCTTTCCTCATCTTCATCAAGCCCACAGTCCGGACCACGGGGGGAAGGATCCTATCCCTAACTTTGTTTTTCTCTCTTCTCCAGCCGCTCGTTTCTGCCCGTTGGATGCCGCATTATTGAGTCCAGGTAAATGCGGACATATTCCTAACGAGCGTGTGCATGTCAAACAGAAGTAGTTTGTCACGTTGTTAGCGGAGTAATAATCAAGTTTTTTTTTTTAAGCGCATCGTTCAACTTGTACTGAGTGCCACAGCCGGGAAAAGCGGGGTCTTGGATTGTCGTCCCCCCTTTCGGCCTGAGCCAGCCCGCAGTGTTATTACTATTAGTGTGATGGGAAAAGACTTCTTTGTTCACTTCAGTGGGCTATAACGTTACAGCACATTAGCATATTACTAGTCTGAGTTAGCCCCCCTCCCTGGAATTCAGCTGTCTGTCGTGCTAGTGTGTAGGTTTAAAGCACACAAATGTACAGACGTCTTTAATAACGTTACTGCTCGTGGCTTTAATGTCACTCTCATTCACCTCTTATTGATATTTTACAGCTTTACTCTTGTAGCCTGGGGATGCTAAAATATAACTGTCATAATATTGGCGTTAAAAGTGCAACTTTAGTCATGTTTTTGCCCCCCTCCCTCAGCTTCTCGCACTAACGAGCGTCACAAATTAAAGCTACTTTCTCAACTCTTGTTATTCTTAAATTTTTGCCTTCGTTATTGTTAAGACATGTTGACATTTCCTATTATTTCTTTTGACCGCTCGGCTGAAACTTTGTTGGCTCCGAGTCTTTGTGTTCATCTCCTTCTGTTTGCTCGACGTGAAGGCAGGCAACAGGTTTTTTTTTTTCCTCCCTTCTTTTATTAGGTCCTTTTAAACCTCCCGCAGGATTTTAAGCCTTTTAAAAAAAACACACGCTGTTCACCCCGGTCTGCCTGTTGTCCGTCGCCAGGTTTGGGCTGTTTTGATGGACGTTTTGTGCCGTCCAACTTTTCCCCAAACGCGCAGGCCAAAGGTTGGGGGGGTGCTCAAGACCAGCAACTTCCATTTGGAGGGGCTAAAAGCACTTATCCCCCATTTTGACCTCAGCTCACTGAGACACAGAAATTTCTAGATTATGTGCTGTCAACGTGTTGTTCTTACATAACGGCACACTTGTTGTTCTGTCATTATTAGCCGCTGCACCACTGTTTTACATCCCGTTAGGCTTCATGTAATGTTTGCATCCTTTCCTGCCTTCAGAATGGGATGCTTTTTCCCCCCGTTTTATTATTGATTTTGGATGCTGTCATGGTTTTTGCTTAATGTTTGTTAAAAACAAGAATCAAAATACCTACACGAGTATTACTGGTAAAAGTAGCGCTGCTGTATAATATGTATAAGACAGATGTATTAAAACGACATGTCTTTGACAAGACGGGCAATGCTGTTGTAGTTTCCATTTGTGTTATTATAGTATTATTTTAGACTAAAAGCAAATCTTAAGCCAAGCCAGTTATTCAGGTGGTAGCAGTGAAATCCCCTAAGTAAGATCTTAAAAGTGTACTGGCATCAATTACTCAAAAACCTCCACTTAATTTTATTTCAAATACTTTATTCTGGTTTTAGTGTATTACTATTAATCAATCACTAATATTGTTGCTCTCTTGCATATGTGTGTATTTTATTTTGAAAAGCCAACATATTCATATTTTATTGATTTTATTTTGATAGATACAAAGAATACTGGAAACTTCCTTTTTTAAAAAAAATCTGACTCACACAACTTCATCTTGTTGTCCTCAGTTATGGACTTGAGGTTTTTTATCTTTTTAAAATCCAGGCCTCTGTAGAGTATCTCCCTAAGCTCTGTTACGCATGAACTCTTATTTTGAAGGTGAACCCAAACATACAGATGGTTTGCCCATCAGTTTTTGTGCCCATGAAAGAGAGAGGCAGATGTAGGTCTGCTAAGCATCTTTTCAGCGTTTGGGAGGTTTGTTTTTAAAAGTCTGGTTTACTAGACTGAGTAGTTTACTGGACTTACTTAGTACTTTAAAGTACTGGAGTAACACAATGGCAGCTGTTACAAATGACACCAGAGAAGCAACTATCGTGGATTTTAGCCTGGGAACTCTTAGAACATATAACAAGGCTTTGTTAATATTATTAGGTATATTTATATTGATTTGCCTTAAAATGGCAGGATGAAATAGTGACATTATACATCACTGATGGGGGCCGCCATGTTTGATGCTAGACTGAGAAAGAAGACATCCAATCAGCCAATCATCTGCAGTGTCTCTGGTTGCTATGGTGATTCTCACCTCTTCAGTAGGAAGAGCTTTCCGCGTATGTGTTAGTGTCCGTGAGGATAAACAAGACATACATTTTGCCACCCAGATTCGTAGGGGTCTATGTGCAGCTCAAAATTTGTGACAGTGAGGCAGTGTGACTTACTAGATTTAGCCATCGGGTTCAAGGCTGCTATTGGCTGCTCATTTTAGGCAGCTTTGTCCTTCCCTTCTGTTATCTGTGTGGTTTCAAAATCACTTTCACCATGGGAAACAGCTACTACAACAACAACCTCTGGCCTAGCAACCTACCACACTGAAATTGTCAAGTTTTAACAAGGATTGGGATCGTGCATAAAGCAGCCCTGCTATTTATTTTCAGTGAATTATCCATTTTAAAGACGGTGCTCCCCTCCCTGCATGCAAATGTTCCACCAAAACAATTCCACCCCCCACTGCCTTGGTGGAACATCTTTGTTTAATTCCACCTAAGTTAATTGTGATTGGTTTAAAGGAATACAAACACGCCAGAGCCAATAGCAGAATGATCGAGAGGTGCAGCCAGACCATTCTACTGAATGGGTTGGCTAAGCGAGACTAGTACCAAGTAATTTTCCATCATCCAAACCATTAAAGTTCATCATTAAGAGAGTTGTAATTAAAGTGGTGTCTGCTGGACTTTAGAGGTGTTTTGATGTTTACATGCTTTCCATTGACGGAGCCCAAGGTCGTAATTTCTTCAGAAATCCTACCCTATCCACCCACTGTGCGCAGCACACTTTAGGAATAATCACATTAACATGGTTCTGCAGTGTAATCTAAAACCAGCTACTATGTCCCTGTGCGTTTTTCTTTGTTCGATATGAGGGGCAATGCAACTATTCTCATAGCAGGCCAATGCATACTGATGGTAGAAAGCATGCGTGTCTGCTCTCTGCTTTCAAAGCCTGCATTGGTCTGAGTGCACAAATGGAGAAAACAAGAATTAGTCCTTACATGCCAAAAATATGGCCAGAAGGATAATAAGAATAAACACAACAAAAATAAAATGGTGTGCTTCACTGCCTCTGTATTGGCACACGAAACAGCAAACGTCACATTCCATTGGATTATTATGGACGAGTTCATAATATTTAGCGTCTGTAGATCAGCTGTTATTGTGGTGGATTCAATACTCTACTTATTTCTTAGGTTGCATTTTGTTGTGAGTTCAAGTAAATGTCTTCGAGTGAAAGTGTTGGTCACTGATACTGTCCCCCAATGTCCTCATTTTGAAATACAGTCGTGAATATTTTTTCCTTACATATTTTGACAGTGGCACTGACTGATGCATCATAAATTAAGAGAGTATTATTGGTACTCCTAAACGATTGAATAATTAGTTTCTTTGTGTGTTATTTCATTGTATCATTTGTACATTTATGGAAAAAAGCATCCAAAGCCAGTTGTTGTAACAACTTGCGGAGCTGCACATCGTTCTCAAACACTACAAAGTTATTCAAAGTGGCAAGCCTCACAAATAATGAATTCAAACTCAGAAAGCCTGCATTTGCTGAGGGGAGCAGCAGCCCTGACCAGCACTAACTGAAAGAAATTTAATGTATGTTTGCTTGACAGCACCACTCTCTAAATCATCTCCGAATGTAATCAACCTCTTTGACACTGTAAGAAATGACAACATAATTTCCCCATGGTGGTATTTACCGCCACTTCTGCTGCTGGTTTGTCCACTCAATGTAGAAATTATACTTTTTAAGTTGTTTCGCCCACATGGACTGCAATTGCTATGATATAGGTGGGTCATACATTGCTTATTTGAGAGTCCAGCGTGTTTGTTATCACTCTATAAATTTCGGCAAAAAGAGCAACTAGAGAAAGTTGGTTTTTGAGGTGGAGGAAGCAGCCTGAGCCTGGGGTGTGATTAACAACGAGAGCAGTGTGGCCTGTGGCTGAACCATGGTCACCCATGTTAGATGTGGGCTACCTAGAAAACTCTTAGAACTGGTCAGATTTTTCATTCCTTGGTCAGCACTTTGCTGGTTATAGGCAAGGATGCACCATTTGAATGGTAGATGCACTGTAAGCAGTTCAGTTAACTGTATCATTTGTAGAAGGATTGCCTGAGCCTGCATAACGCTCCCTGAAAAGCTGACTTGGGTGTAGATTATATATGTCTACCTTCGCATCATGTCATTTAATTGACATTTCTTATGTCACATTGAGCAAAGTAAATGCTTTTGAGTCACTTGCCTGAAACACATCTACTATGGAGACCTGGGAGAAATCAATATTATATGGAAGTTCAGTTATTATTTGAGATTGTGTGTTTTTTTTTTAATGGTTTGTGACAAGAAAGCAAGATTCTAATTACAATCTCAGCCTTTTTGTCATTGTATTTGTCATCACTCCTATTGGTTGTGACAGCCTTTATTTATTTATTTTCTTTATTTTTTCAACCACCAAGCTGTCTCTGACATTGTTATGTCCTCATTTGGCGAGTTCAGCCACTGAATGAAATGTCATCATGAGCAGTAGGAATGATGGGACAACATGATGAGTAAGATGGAATTTGTTTAATTTAAAAAAATCCACAAGATAAATGATAAATGAAATACTCTGCAATCTGAGCTAAGGGGAACAAACAGTGAATACCTCTGTCTATGGGGATGTTATAGCTACATGAATAATGTTTTTACATTTACACCATTTCAACCTATTTAGCTTTCATTAGATATTATAGAAAACATCAGTCGCCATAATTAGCATATTGTCACATGATTGAAACCATGGTATTGAGACATGTAGTGTCCCTTTGCTGGTCAGAATAGTTAACCATCTTACATTTGGGCAAAATAAACTCATAATCTCCTTACCTCTGCTTGTAGTCGCTTGCTGAGACTGAAAGGGCCGAGTGAACAGCAGCAGAGAATGGCTGCAGTGGAGACAGACAAGGAGCTCAGCGACTTGCTGGATTTTAGCGCGGTAAGATTCCTCTGAAGATTGCTTGAATTTGTCGAGTATGCTTCTTAAACAGTTCATTACTTGTTCACAGAATGACAAATTCTTTTAACTTCATAATACTTATACTCAACTCATATTATGTCCCGAACAGTTGTCAAGTAGTTTGAAATACGAATGAACGGCATTTATGGTCGACAAGAGTTTAAAGGAGTGCAGTGCGTACATGAGACACTTTTTTACAAGATTGTTGTCACTTTAATTTTCGTAGCAAAGCCGGAGTAGATAGATTGCTTTTTGCCCCTTGTAGATTTTAGTTATATAGGATAGTTTGAATGACCATTAAAACAGGCTTTTGCACAAATGAGGAGGGCCAAACTCAGCAAAGTCTTGACTTCCAGTGGTTTGTTGACAGTTTCATGTATTTCTTTTCAGATGTTTGAGCCTCCCGTTTCAAATGGAAAGAACCGGCCGACTACTCTCGCCAGCAGTCAGTTTGGAGGTTCAGGTAAGGCAGAAGAGTTTGTTACCGTTTTACACTTCTGCTGTCCCCCTGATGTCTTATGCTTTGGTAACTGTCTTTTAACAGTTTATTCAATGAGAATACATTCTTTATATTTACAGATCAAATTCTCTTGATTAAAAAAAGATGCGTCATCACATATTTAATTACTTTTCACCCACTTAAAGCTATTGAGACACAGTGGTCTTATGATTTTTTAATGCTCCCAGTAAATAAACCAGTGAAAGGCTTCGTCTAATCTCACTATCCCATCCTAAGTCATAGGTTGTTTTTTTGAATTTTAATAAGGGAAATTGTCCTCTGCTCATGAATCGAGTTTCAGATCATAGATTATTAAAGAGGATCTCAGGCAAGATTTCTAGTTGATTTTATGTTATGCAGATCAAGCGTCTTCTCGTCTACACTTCGTCATCCTCGCCTTGCAGGTGTCCCTCCCCTCACCTTCTCAGCTGTTGCCATTCAATCATTTAAGGACAAAGCCAGAGGGTGGGGGTTGGCGGGAACAGCCCAATTAATCTCTTCTGCTTACTCTGTGAAAAAGTGTATTCCCATGTCCCGCAATCTCGCACCCTACTTTTCTCCTCCACATAAGTCATTTTCACCCAGAGCTATTATCCATCCTCATCATCGACTTTACCAGCACAACCCCTACAGACAGTTTTAAGATGTGGATGTATCATACAATGAACAGACTCGGAGACATTCAAAATAGGAAGATTTTCTTTATTTTGTGGTGTTTCTGGCTCCTTGGTAATGCCGTCATATACAAAAATATTGTTAGCTGTCATCTCTATGATTACTGCAGCCAGTCCATTTGCCTGATATGAACCTTTCTCTACCTTTCTCTTGTATTTCTCAAAGTGCAGTAGGTCTTTCAACAGGCAATACAAACGAAACAGGATATACAAGGATAGGATGAAAGAGAAGACATTCAGTGGCTGGGTGGGGTATAGGGGGCTCTATTTCATCTATTCACTTGAGGGCCACTTACATGTTCTTTTGTCTTGGCAAGGTGTGTGCTTACAAAAGAGACGCGTAGATGTCATCAATCCAACGGCTGCTCATGGCATCATTCTTCAACCATCAATTCCCCTTTTTCGCTGTAAAAAATTGTACTTTTATCCGTCACAAAGAACAACAAAAGTCTTACAGCAGGAAAAAAAAATTCTCTTCTGCATCAAGATCCACTTCTGTCCATCTATGCTCTGTATTTAGCAAAATGATAGCTAGTGAAGCCTACAGAGAGTAAAATAGAGTTGGACGCAGGCGTGTTTGTATTGTAGTGTTTCACACAGAATTAGAGTCTGTTTGTGGGGGTGGGGCTGGCCTTCTTAAATCAGTTATTAAATAATACCTAATATGAGGTGTTCCACTGCAATTATTTTATATGCCTTTGTATTTATTGACAAACAGATAACTCAGCAGTACAGTTTTGTGGGTTTACTTTGTGTCAAATAACTGAAAAACAAATACTTCTAGTCCAGACTTTCTTTGCAAGTGAGAAGACTTTGAAAATATTTTTGCGATATTCAAGTCAGAGAGCAAACATTTGGCATCAGGGTTGAAGAATTAACATTCACGCTATCTGCTTGCACAAGCAGTCGATGTTGTGCTATCAGTGACAAGCAATCCGGCTATGATCTATTGTTAACTTCTAACTAACCTTAATAGCCAGGCTCCTTACATGGTTACTAATACCTTATTTAAAGATTTACACCTCCAAGACTGACAGTGTTGTGTTAGGAACATACAGTAACTTATCACAGTTAACTTGAATATGTCAGTTTTGGACCAGTTTGTGCAGATTTGTTCATGATGCTAACCATTTGGGAAGTCTGGATTGATTCCATTCTAAAATTCAGCCAACCTTCATCTCTGCGGGGAAAAGTCAACAACAATCCTTCCTCCCGCGCACGATCCTGTTTTGATTCAGTGTGCACAGAGAGGAGGGGCTTTTTACAGACGAGTCAATGTGTTTGTGAGAGAGAGAGAGAGCAGGGCACGGATGGGCTGAGTAAATCAATGTGCTGTGCGCAGCACTACAGTGAAATAAGATTTTACCCAATTAAACAGTGAAAAAAAGAAATTTCATTTGTGGCAGTCAATGCTGATCTTGTGGTCGCCCACCATAAGTAAATTAGTGTATCGGAGGCACTGTAATAGTAGCATGAAAAGTTTATTTGGGTCCCTTATACTTTTTATTTGCTGTAAAAACAGGATTTTGAGTTCGTCGGAGTGACTCGTCCTTGTGAATGGTCAAACTAGAGAATTTTAATTGACACCTTTTAAGCTTACAGAGGGTGAATTTATGAGGCACTGGGGCTGAAAGAAGGTTAAAACACTTTTCCAAAGTTTAAAAATATACCTACCAACTTTCTTGAAAGCTTATTAATTAATAAGTTTTATCACGTTATTTTGTCTGTCTACAAATAGAAATGCAAAGGCAACAAGTTGTGGCTTTGGGAGGAATTTGCTGCTGGAACTTTTTTTTTCCTTCTTTCTTTTTTGGGAGCATCAGTGTGACTTATGGACTTCCTGGAGTCTTGTCATGGCAGTGATGTTGCCCAGTTTGCCTCCATCAGCTCACAGTGACCTAAAAACTCTGATTCTGAACGTGTTTGTCAACCCATGATGTAGGCAGAAACACTACAGAGCAAGTCGATTGTTGAGAAATACACATAACTCCCTGTTTGTCCTTTTCACTTTTCTGTGTGCAAGTTTTTCTTATTTCATTTTACAAATTAAGTGTATTTCCCAAAATGTGAAACTATTCCAGCTCCCATAAGGCCATACCATTGTTCTCAGATACTGTGACAGTGGGATAGGACAGTGCAGTGCTGTTAGATTATACAGATACTGTATGTGGTTACAGGAACAATTTGAGTGGAAAATGCATCTTTGTGTTCAATTTAATACTGTCTATATGTAGCGAAGTTGGTCATATAAATTAGTCTGTTTTTCTGGTTACTAAAAGATATGCTGTCATATGATTCCTTTCAAAGAACCTGACTTGGTCAGACTGTGCTCCTTTTTGTGGAGCAGCTGCTACATGTTTTCCTTATAGAGTCAGTCAGATACCCAGTATGGTCGAGGTTTGGGGTATGTGGAGGTTTAACATGTGTTGCTGTGGGGAACCTCCCTTTTAGAGCCTTCTGTGATGATAATATCTCTGCTCTGGTCTTGTGTCTGTTCAATCCCTTGCACTCAGTTATTTTTCATTGCACTTTCATTTTTTGGTCACTGGAAACTGAGAATCCTAAAATGTATTTTTAAACTTTGGTATGGGCAGAAATGCAGAAGAGGAGGAGTTGAAAATTTGCATGCAATGTTCCATTTTTCGACCAGATGTGTTAGCGAATCTCAGAAACTAAAGGGTGTTAGTGTCACAAGCAAATTTGCTGCTTTAAAGAGACATTCCTTTCACATGTTGTTTAAATGTATTTAGGATCACGTAGTGTCAGGGGACATTCATATGTAATCTAAGCTGTGTATGTTAGTTGGTAAGGGTGCATTGTGTTGTGTTTGAAAAGTCTCCGGTGACTCACAGGTCGAAACAGCCATGCCTGTGTTATTGTACATTGTTCAGTATTTCATTAACAGTGTTCACTCTCTTGAGATTTTATCTGACATCATGCTTTGTGTCTGTGTGACTCACTTTACCAAGGGGAAGGAAGAAGTTGTGTAGACAAACGGCACACTCAGTTATAGGTGCCCGGGCAGTGTTCCTGTAAAAACGAAGACATGTCTGCAAGTTTGGTCAATGTATGTGCCTGAGTTTAGCTCATGAAGCCTATGACTCAGGCTGGCTGGCTGGCTGTTTCCAGTATCTCTTCCTGTGTAATTATAGACTAGCCATGCTTAAAGGGGCGTTGCATGCTGGGAGGAGAAGTGCATTGGGGTTCTCCGGAGAATTTGTCTGATGTTACTCACCCTTCTCTTTATTTTCTCTTTTCAGTTGTGGTAGGCTGAATAATGCACTAGTCATGTTTTTCTCATGGTTTTGGCACTTCTTGTGGTACTAATCAAGATTTGTTTCATAAAAGGGACATTGTGTCATTTTGTTCTTCGCAATTACACAGTTAATTCTGTTGAAAGTCAAATGTTTTGTGCCATACCTCTGTATAAATATCATGTATACATATACATATACAGCAATATGATGTGTTGTATTGTTCAAGAACTTGAATTTTTTTTTTCATAGTTCTGTGTAACATTAAATCATGACCTCCACGCAGAAAAAGCAGGGAGAAACGAAAACCATGAAAATGGGTGCGAATGAGATGAAGGAGTAATGCTGTGAATGAAAAGTAACACATTATGAGGAGCATAATTAGTCAGAATCAAGGAAACCCTGCTGGAGATGGAGAGGAAGAGGAGACAAACATATCCAAACTCCGTTTTGACAAAAACGATGTGCTCGTAGTGAAGAACAGGCCTCATTCTCTTTACAGTGGCAGGTTTAAAGGTGATTATTAAATGCAATACTTATCCGTCCACATGAAGTAACACAAGCAAAGTTCAAGAAAATGGAAAAATATGAGGAGATGACCAAGTAGTTTACTTTTTTCCTGGACCACAACTAGAAAGTGATGTCATTTTTACATGTTTTCTACACTTATGAATCTGTTGCTATCAGTTGATATTTAAGTACTTTGTGGAACGATAGTGTAAAGGTTGTCTAAAACGTTACAGAAGCTGCTGACATAGTAATGTTGGGAGCACCAACGTAGTTTAAATAATTTCCCGCTGAAACCACACCTTTTTTTTGTTGTTTGTTTCAACAGTGAGTGTCAGGCAGTTACAGGGATGTGAAACTTACTGCATGTCAACCTGCATTATAACACTGTAGTGTACATAGAAGATTGCAGTATATATGGGCTTATCTTTTCTTGCTATCACTCTACTCCAATGGTCGACACCCACAATATATGTGTGTGTTGATTGAATTTCATATTATTTCAGTGTAATAATAAAAAGACACAATAAAAAGAGCAGAATAATAAGAGCCCTTGTAAATTCTTACCAATAAGCACTAATAAGCTGTTAATGTAACTTGTAGCAATTTTGTCAGATCATTAATTACAGAGAGATGTGAGTTAGTTTGCTATAATTTTAATTATTCTTTTATGCCACCTATTTCATTCTTTGTCCATTATGCTATGAAAAAATAACCTTCAAGTGTGAATATTTGCAATAATCATAATCTGTACCATTAAATTTGCTGGTAACCTGAGTGTATGGAGAAAGGTTTTCTGACGCACGAAGGGTTGAGGAGTTGTTGTTTTGTTATTTTTTTGCATACCCCCACTATATATGGAACAGATCATGATAGTTGGTGTTGCTCTTTCTTCTGCCTGACTATTTTCAAGCCTCCCATAGAGGGAAAAAGCCACATGTTCATGTCTTGCTAATTAGTGAGATAGTTCTGATATGCTGCATGATTCTGAATACATGGTAATAAGGTAGGTGTGTGGCCAATGAAACATACCGACTCCTTGTAATGCCTCCAAAAAGAGATTTCTGCTTGTCTAAATTTAAATTTTATTGTACAATACTGACACTGTGATGGACTCATTTATATTTAGAATGTAATATCAGAAAAACCGACTCTTTTAATGATTAGGTATTAAGGATTTGTTTTTCTTTCTGGTTAGTTGATGTGTGGAACAATTATATTTATCAACTACAGAAGTGTATGCAGTGATGAATACAAAACATTGAATTGGAGCCTTTTCTTGTCTGGAGCTTGATGACTTACAGCAGAAACCAATGTTTGATGCATTTTCTTTATCATCTTTGATTGACATGTAGAGTGACAGTCAGCCATAGAGAGGGGACAAGACATTGTCTCCTTCATCTCTTATTCTGCTGGTGTCGTGCGTATAGATCACAGTTGTCACAGCAATCTAGCAGCCCTCAGTGTTGTGGACCCATCATTCTGTTCTACTGCTGATCCTGTCATGATTCTAGCCCGCCTCCCCCCTCCCCTCCCCTCTCTCCCCCTCCGCTTTTTAATTAGACAACAAAACAAAATATGAATATTCATAGAGCCGAGCTTCATTAATATGCACAATTATGCAAATCAGTACGCAATTAAGCTTCAGCTTTCCCCCAGAGATGCTGTGTTGCAGTACGAGACGAGATTGAGAGAAAGGGGACGGGCAGGAATTTCTGCTTCACCAATTCTCAAAATCACTCCTTTCAAACACATTCACCTCTCTGAAAGCTGTGGTGCTCTGACCAGGGATAACGCGTGTCAGCTATGTGCGACTGGGACCTTGAGTCTGTCTTGAAGTCAAGGTGTAGGCCAAATGTGAGAGAATAGATGAGCTATGAAAGACTGTTGCCATGGAAAATGTAAAGGAGTGGAGTGGGAGAATGAAGAATGTTGAGGATGATTCTGGGAGCCTCATACTGGGTGTTAATTATTCAAACTTCCTACAGCTCATATCCACGCTATGTGACAGCACTGTCACTATGCTGTCTCTGTGTGAGCTGTGAAGTAAAGCTCTTCACTGGAGGTTACTCTGAGCAGCCTGAAAAACCTGTATCAAAGCAGGTCATCGTTCCCTCAAGTCAGACATTTCGAGCAAAGCCAAGGCGTGAATCTCTATTAAGAATGTGTTTGCTGTTTAGTGGTTAACAGGCCTAACCCAGTTCTTTGTCTTCCAGGTATAGATGAGAGGAGTGGGTCCAGTCCCTGGGGGCCGGGAGAGCAGAACAGTCCATCTTTCAACCAGGGAAGGGTACGGTTTGTCCTCACTTACTACAATGAACCTAGCTGTGGAGATGTTATCTGGTTAAACGTCAAAATTTGGTGATTACACACTTTACAGCCCCTCTTACAACCAAACACAGTGTCTAACATACCATCATAAAGTGTTCTACATTTGACTACTTACGCACAAACACTTTGGTTGTGGGGAAATACCCGCCTGTCACCTGGTTACACGTCATTACTTTCATACTGTTGGCTGCCAAGAAAAAGGTTTTCACTAGAACTTAGACATTACACCTTCACATAGAAATTGTCTTTCCAGAGTAAGAAATACACCAACACTGTCTCATAGACAGTTGGTTCTTATCTGGCTGTGTATCGTTCCACTTTTTCAACTCAAGAAGTGTTGAAAGTACAGTACAGACATCTACTAATATCAAACAGGTTTCCAGTTACTGCCCTTAATAAACCTAGCACCAGTTTGGAAGAGGCAAGACCTTGTCCTCAAACTACTCAAATGACCAGATACTCATAGTTTGACTGTGGTTCTGATTGGGCCAGAACATTTTTCTCCCAAAATATGTAGAATGGAGGGTATTCTGGAGGAGCTTCATACCTAATGAAAAATCAAATCACATGTGACTTATGCTGTATAAGCTTATTACTTTAAACATTAAAAACCCTGACAAATCCCTTAGTAAGTATAGTGTTTTCAACAGGTTGACAGTTATTTAAGTTTAGTCACCCCAAAGACATCTTCAAATCTTGTGTAAAACCACGTTGTGTTCACAACCTAACTTTATGATTAGGCACATAATTCGTTAAGTTTCTACCTAATGTAGTGTACATTTTTGTCCGCTACTGGGGTTGTGAGTATTAGGAGTGGAAGACCATAAGATCAACAACTAAGGCATCCATGGGACATACATTTTGTTGTCCCACCAGGTCCATAAGAGTCCAAGACTCGCTGTAGTGTGTATACGTGGAATACGTAGATGTGACCTAATGTAAATGTATGAAACAGAGTCTTTCAAAGGACTAGAAAAGTAGCATAATAGCAACAACTACGATCCAGTGTGCATGTCTGTACCAAAGTATCATCAAGGCTCTGAGGTCCTGTGCAATCAGACCACTGCAGATGAATACAGCACAGCAAGATAACAAAGCAGCACCAGTGAAATCCATGTTTCATGTACTTAATGTTTTAACTTGAGGAAGGTTAGAGTCCCCTCATTGATTCACATATACATGCTTTTTTATTCTGCCCTTATTTTTGGAAGCTTAAGTGGTGTTAAAGTCACATGCTTCTCTGTCTGTTTCCACAACACTGGGCCACATTTCGCCCATTCACACTTTGCTTCCCAAAAGAGAACTCTGTCGGACCTTCCGGGTCAAGCACAGGGCCTCAGAGCCAGTGTGGGATTTTTTATTTTTTATTTTTTCCAACTATTCACATGAACACACAGGAGGTGATTTTTCTTACTTAGCTGCTTTGGTGTTTATTTGTTTGTATTTGCATCCCTAATGTCCTTGCTTTCTTTCCACCAGGGTTATGGAGAGGAAGGCCTTTACAATGAGCAAGAGGGCTTGGCCTCTGCCCCCATATTTGGATCAGGAGTTGCTGGTAAGAAGACTTAAAGAGCTGTTGAAATATAGGCAGCAAAACTTTCACATCAGGTTTTTGACAAACCAAAGAGAAATGGGGGAAATTTGGTGGTAGTGTTGCTAATAATAGGCCCTAAAGACGGAAGAACACGTTGACTGAAACACAAGTTAATATCAATGGATAGTGTGACTGAACGAGAACAATGAGTTGTTTGTTCGAGAGAGCGGCCGTTTATAGGTTTGACACTAATGTACCAGTTTAGGGCAAACCATATTTATGGATGAAGGGAGTAGGGTAATCAGGGAGGATGTGGAAGAGGGGTTTGTTTGTGTGTTGCAGTTTGTGTGTTCAGTGTGGGAGGGGTGGGGGGTGTAAAGGGCACCCATGCACAAACAAGGCTCTCCCTTGGGATTGCAGTGGCCTATAGCTCTCCTCTGTTTAACTGTCAGGGGAGGGGCCGAAGTCGGGCACAATTGCCTCTGAACCATTTATAATGGGCTAATTTGTTGTGTTTTTGCTGTCCACAGCCATAAATAACACACATCATCGTATACATTCACATACCAGATGGGTTGGACCCAAAGGGAGAGAGGGGAATGACCAGATTGAGATTTAATACGGAAATAAAAGCCCAATTTTCACGATCATAAAGTGATTTTATATTCTTTTCCCCTAACAGGGAAGGCTGAACGAGGGCCGTACTCGTCATTTGGAACACAGGTAGATCAGTATGAAAGCAGGTGTTCTGCTGCAGTTTCATTCCCTTTCCTTTTATGCTTGTTTTGAATAATTGTAATTGCATTATGTAGTTTTATCTAATTATTTCCTTCTATCGCTTTTGTTTCACTACATTAACTTCTATTTTTTTGACATCTCTTTAGCCGGGATTTATGCCCAGTGAGATACCTATGCCCAGTCCAGATGCACTCTCCCCATCAGGGGTTAAGTCCAACTCCCAATACTATTCCTCATATGAGGGGAGCAACCCTCGCCGGAGACCCGCACAGGAACCCATTGGTAAGATTACAGTGTACTGTTTCAGGCATAGTGTTGAAGATAAGTCTGTCGTCACAGATTCGGATTTAGAAGAAGTTTTCTATGTTGTGGTTTATATTTAAGTGTGTGTGTACAATCACTTCTCCTGCAGAGGTTTTAAAAAGTAACTGAAAAATTATACTTCTTCTTACTAATAGAAAGTGAAATCACTAAGTTCTCAAAGAGAAAAGTCACCGAGTTACACCAGCCTGATTACCTTTTGATGAAGCATTATTGGTTAGATTGGTTCAGCAGGACTTCACAAAGACGTAGGCTGCCTAAATGAGTCCTTTCATTGCTGATTGTGTCATTTCTGTGTAAGCAGGCATATATGATTCCCTCTGTCTCCCTCCCTGCAGAATCGCAGCCAAAAAAGATCAGGAAGGTGCCCCCTGGCCTGCCCTCCTCTGTGAGTACTAACATCCACAAATGCTTCATGCCTGTGCAATATTCTCAACCCTTGCCTTCAGTCCATGGGAGCCCATGTTTTCATGTTTTTACGCCCCTTTTCACATTCCATTTGGCATCTGAAACCTCTCCTTGGCTTGCAGAGCAGTATAATAGCTGCAGTACAGGACTTCCAGCTCTTACAGCTGTGCATCTGCACCACCAAAGTAAAAAAAGGAATAGGGGGAAAAGCCACTCATTCACCCAGTCACTCATTTGCCATATGTATTTATAGTGTGTTGTATTTGTAGGCCCTTTACTTTATGGCCACATTTCTTCCCCTCTGCCAAGTCTACTCGTTGGATCACTGAAGAGAATTCATCCTGGGGTTTGATGGTTCTTACTCCTCCCCATTTTTTTCCTCCCACTCTTGCTCTCTGGGCACCCTATTTCCTCATTTTCTCTACCCCACACCCCCCCCCCCCCCCCCCCCCCCCCCCTCCCTCTCCTCCCCCCGCCACCACCACGAACAACAGCCCTCCCCTTTTTCTCTCTCCCTCCCCCATCCCTCTCTCCCAGCTGCCAGTGGAGTTGGCTGCCATCCAGCATTCGGCAGATGGTTCAGTAATTAGGAGTGCATCTCTCCGTTCCCTCTTCTCCTCACTCCTCTTTTTCTTCTTCTTTTTCTCTGTTTAATCAAATTACAGAAGAAAACTTCAGTCCAGTTGGATTTGAGTTTGTCAGACACAGTTTGATACTTGATTTTCATCTAGAATAGTCTTGATTGAGGAAGATGTGGTGGTTCAGGACACTGCTTTCTTTATGCTCATTATAACATGCACCAAATCCAACTGCAGTGTCTGTTATATAGTTGCATCTTACTGTGTTCAAAAGTGAAATACTCATTCTGAGTATGAATCTGTTTGACAGGTTGATATGTAAAATTCTCACTAAGATGTTAGAATAGGCACAATAAAAGCGCTGACTCCGCACATTCAATACATACTGCTCTGTGCTCAAGTCTGCAGAAATGTTTCAGTCGTCTGTTTATTGAATTAAGCTGTAAAACCAGAATAGATTCCAACCAGGAACCCATGCTTTTAAGAACTTTGCTTTTGTCAAGTATTTAATACACATTTCTTCATTTGTTTGGTTTTTTTGAAAACTTTGAAAACTAGTTAGCCCGGCCCAAATACTATGTCTAAAGGAAAACGGATTTTCAGAAGGTTCCTGTAAACTTTCTTGGCGTATGCTAAAAGATGCCATATGAAAGCACAACATGTGATTCATATAACTAGTTAGAAATATAGCTTATTTACTGTTATGTAGCCTTGGCAGATTAAGTTTTGAAGCATTGAGTTTAACAGGTTCACTCATTTGTTTTATTTTTGTTGCAGGTTTATGCATCAGCCCCAGGAGAAGACTTTAAGCGGGACAGCGCTTGCTACCCAGCTTCCAAAGCAGGAAATGTCTGCCCTCCACCATTCTACGTGCAAGGTCAGTTGAAACTTTCCTTCAGAATCTCCCTGTGCTCATTGTGTTGGGTTGGGTTGAAAAGTTCAGTCTATCCAAGATAATTTTGTTAATTCTATGTCTATGTAATGGTAAATTGTACACATTTATGCATTACAATTACCTGGAATGTTGCTTTATAGCCAGCACAGCTGGGAAATTAGTGGTCTGCTATGTTGTTATGGATGTCCTGATGAACCGTAGGTGCAGCAGTTGTATGCCAACGAACACCCTGTGGTGCCTGAGTGTTGAATGGTGCATCACGGTTGAATGAAGTCATCACAGTAATGTGACATGTCTCATATGTGGCCTTCATTGTCTTTTCATCTCCTGTGGCTGGTTATCCCTCAACCTTCTTGCTCCCCCCTCGTCTGCTGGATGCCCCCTGACAGAAGGCCTCCACCCATCCTCCGATCCATGGGGCTCTGCCGGGTCGATGGTTCAGCCTGGTTATTCTGCCTTGCTGGGAAACTCCCCCCATCTGAGCCAGCATGGTCCCTTCACTGCCATCAACCCCCAAGACAGACTGGTGAGCTTTTTCCTTCATACTTAACATTTTCTTTATGAAGTTAACACACTTTTTGATAAATATGTCACTGAGGGCTTCTCTTCCTTTTTAAATCATTTGTTGTCTTTGCTTCCAAGAAACGGCAGCCGCTGCCCCTTTCTCCCCAAAACTACCCCCTGCATGGCAGTGAAGTGAACGGGGCTCATCCCGCTGGCTTCCACTCTGGCTCCAGCAGTTTTGGAGTCCCCAGCCACACACCCCCTATCACTGGCACTGAAACCATCCTGGGTAAGTCTCCTAATGTGTCCTCTTTTCTTTGGGAAAAGTGCAGTTTATGTTTTCATGCAGTGTTGATTTTGGACTGTTGCTCTAATTGAAATGTGTTGTTTTGCATTCGTTAAGCAAATCGGAGTGCAGTACCTGGAAGTTCCGGCGATGAGATTGGAAAAGCCCTGGCGTCTGTAAGTAGTAATAAAATACATACTGATAGACAAGGATGTAAAGATTGTATTTGGATGAATTTCTGTTGCACAATAAATGTACAATTAAATTAAAAATCCCAAATTCTGTGTCCAGATCTATCCTTCAGACCCAAATAGTAATGCTTTCCCTCCATCCCCGTCTACTCCCTCTGGCTCTCCTCAGGCTGTATCAGGTGAGTGAATAGTTGCAATCATTTTCTCCTGAGGCCTCAAGGTCAGCTGGCTGTTGTGTGCCTTTGTTTGTTCAAACCAGGGTCTTGTGCTTTCCTGTCAGGAGATGATAAAATCTTGTATGTATTGTTTTTACTCTGACTAAGCCTGTATGGTTTGAAATGACAATGCAGCTCCATCTGTTGGGTTAAAAGTAGAAGTCATGCATAAGCTCTAATTCTTTAATTTTGTCTTTGGAGAGATCTTTACTTTCATGTGTTGAAATCCCATCATGATCAGCATGAATACTATCAGTCAAGTATTTTACTTACAATATATTGCACGGATAACTGAACGCTGCCCTGCATTTATCTTGTCATCTGTTGGACTCTGTTATTGGGGAATATTCTCAAGTATCAATCTAAGTTAGAAACATTGACAGGTGTTGTTGTAGTTGATTAAGTGTTTGGCAGTCAGAACAAAAGTTTTTTCTTTTTTTTTTTAAGGGTTTTCTCACCCGTGTCAATGAGTTCATTCAGACCTTTTCTTGAGCTGGCACTGTACAAACATAGCACTGAGATAAGTTTGACATGCAAGACTATCTTGACTTGTAGGTCATCGGATTTGGCAGCAAGTTAGTTGTAAGAAATGTCTGACCTATTAACCAAACTCTCACCGATATTTAAAGGTTACCTGGGGCTGGTTTTATATCCATATTCTGATTGAGAAATATTTTATTTTTTTAAAACCTTGCAGTAATTAAAAAAAAAAAAATCATAAAAATGACACAAACAATGGTGGATTTCTTTTGACACACTGTAACTATAGTGATCTGAGCACTTCATCCACAGCTTAACCTTCACTTGATCTTTCACACACTGTTAAACACACACACACACGTTTGAATGGCTCTCTTTGTGAGGACATACATTTACATTATGCATTCATTAGCCCCTCACCCTAAACTCAGTGCCAAACCCCACACCTCTCCCTAACCCTGACCTTAACCTCATTTTAACCTTTCCTTCAAACAGAGTCTTAGCCCTCGAACAGCCCTTTGAAGGCGTGTGAGAAAGTGCCAAAATGTCCCTCACTCCGATGGGCTCAAACTCAATCTGGTCCTCGTAAATATAGTGCACACACACACACACACACACCACCCAAATATAACTTATGAGAGAGGAAGGGAAAATACAGTAAAAATAAAAAGAGGGTGGGGTCACTTCCCTATTTGTATCTGAGTCCATGCATGAGCTCATCACACAATTCATACATCAAATTCTTCTGCCGCCACAAGATTAGAGGCATAGCATAGTGATGAAATCAGTCATTATAAAATTAGGAAATCTTTTTTTTTTTTTTTGTCCCCAGTCACAGATTTGGCGTCCGTCCACACTAATACATATTCATTGTAACCTGACATTTTAAAACAATGGATTAGAATCTGTTCAGAAATAATCTCTGTCATTACTTACAGCCCTGAAAACAAATGGTTTTTCAACTACTCTGGGCATGTGTGTGCCAGCGTAAATAGGAAGCAGAGGGTCGGTTGCTTAGTTGTAGAGTCACGTGATATAAGGCATGACGGATCAGGGAAGGGCACACAATGACTAATAAGACCCAATCAGGAAGCCAACGTGGGTGTCTGCGTCACTATTTTAGACCAAATTCCTAGCTTTATTTACAGAACTGAGCCCAAACCTGCAAGGAACTTTTCCCTATGCTTCACTGTTACCTACAGACACTCATCCTCGTATCGCTTGTCAGCCCTTTGGCAACAAACTGTCTTCTGATGGGGCCAAATATTTCAGTTTATGACTTATCAGTCCAGAGCACCTGCTGTCATTAGAGGAATGGCTTTTGTCCTCTGCAAAGATCACTTCTGACCAGACTTCTCCAGACTGTAGATGGGTGCACCAGGGTCCTGTTCGTGTCTGCCAGTTCTGAGCTAGCGTCTGGGATGGATAGATTTTGACTTTGAAGGGAATTCAGCTTGGTGTGTCTTTTGTCTGCTGCATTCAGTTTCCTTGGCCGGCCACTACATTTCTGGTCGTCGACCTTGCCTGTTTCTTTGTGCTTCTGCATAAGATCTTGGACAGCACATCTTAAAACATCTGTCTGTCTTAAAAATGTCTGCCTGTGAGAGACCTTGATGATGCAGGATGACCACCTTGCGTCTTGTTGCTGTGTTCAGTCTTTCTGTGGTGTTAGATTTTTTAGATTAAACTGTCACTTCTCCTAAAACCTCAGCCTCACCAGCTGTTTCTGTTTCAGTTAATGATTTTGGTTCAGCCTACATGTTATGCTGTTGCTCATTAGCACCTGTTTGGTATCGTTGTTGTTCTGCTAGACTGTATGTCTACAAATTCCTCCTTTTTTTCAATCTGGAAACTGGTATGTTATTTTTTTTGTGTGTTCTTTTTTGGTTGTTTTTTTCCAACAGCATACAGATATCTCTCAGGAATGCTTCACTAATAGCAAAAGGAATGTTTAGAAATCCAAGCCATATTTCCTATTGGCAAACTAATTTAGAGGATATAAAATAAATATCAAAGATATCCTGAAACCGTTCCACAGTAACTCTGCACAATGTTACAAAGTTGGTGTTGAAGAACAGATCTTTTTTTTCCATCTGGCTGTCTTATAGGAACAACATAAAGCATACATTTTTGAGATTCCTCGATCATCTATGTACATCATATAACTTTTTCATTAGCACAAGTTGCGAAATACAGTAGCACCGTGTATGAAGAGCATCATTTACCTGTAAGGTCCAAGCTCAAGCCCCCAGTTTTATCAGTCATCTTTTTTTGTGAGTTACACTTTGTGATTCTCACTGGCTGATCTAGTACAAATTCTAGGAGTTTTTAAACCTTGTGATCCTCTTTTTTCTTTAGGCTCTGCATCCCAGTGGACTCGGTCCTCTGGCCAGGCCACTCCTTCACCTAACTTTGATGGTGGAATTCAGTCTATGGTGAGTCAGCCTGTCACTCCATTTCTTTTAGTGAGAGATCCTGCGACCATTTATGCATCACCTTGTCTCATCACTCTGATCTTTATTCTCTGTAGCCGAGTAAACTAGAGGACCGCCTGGATGAAGCCATCAACGTTCTTCAGCGTCACGCCAGTGGACAAGGGGGGCCAGGACTCGCTGAAATGCAAAGTCTGCTCTCATCTGGCTTAGGGTTACCACCAGGCTTCAGCAGTGCTGCACTTGGACTGGCCAGTCGTCTGCCAGGACTGGTGAGATTTATGAATAGTCGGATAGAAACAAAAAGACCTAATTAAGTTTGATATTTAAAAATAAAGTAAAAGTAAACAGTGGAAGTTGAAATGCGTGTTTGCTGCTGTTATGCCAATACTAAGATAAATTGTCATCCTGAAGGTGTCCAGTCACCACGAGGACTCTGCTGGTCTGCCCTCTAGTGGAGGGCTTCTGCATGGTCACCACGGTGCTGCGTCTGTCCAACCAGCTTCTCAGCCTGAAGGCTTTACAGGTGGGACTTTCTTTTCTTGATGCCCTCTTTATTGTAAAAGAAAAAAAAAAATTAGTTGTACTTTCCCGCATTTGGCCAGTAATATTTTTAGATTGTTTGTGTTTTATAACATGTCAGTACCCGATGCCTTTTCTCTGTGTAGGCCTGCCTGGTAGCGTAAATCGTTCCAGTGGTGCTGCTATCAAACGAGAGGATAAGGAAGATGATGAGAACTGCTCCATTACAGACAAGTCAGAGGATGAGAAAAGAGACATGAAGGCTCACCTTCGAACCAGGTGTCCAAAATCTTTCTAAACCTTTTATTTATTAATGCATTAGATTTGTCTCATGTTGTCTTTAACTGTCATATGTGTCAGAAAATTGCTTGAGATTACTCGAGAGAGCCATTAACTTCATATTAATAGACTTCTTACTGTAAATCTGGCAGGATTCGTGTAGTAGTGTAGTCAGTATTTATCCCTCCATTTACATTGTCCTGTGTTGGTTTTAGTGAACTTAGTAGATGTTGCTATTCTGGCGTAAATATAAAAAGGGCTTCGATTTCTTTAACATGGAAAGAGATTTACCTGATACAAACCACTTCTTACAGTAGCTCTCATGTAGAGTAAAACTTATTTTAGCCATTTGAGTGACAAACCTTTGTTCGATTAAAAAATTTTGTTTTAATGAAGAAACCAAACTCTGGTATGCCACATATTACATACTACTACTAACTCAAAGACTAAAATTGGAATGAAAGCATAAAAAAATAGTCGTGCAGAATTAGTTCCTTCATCTTAAGCTTAATTTATTGTACAGTTTTTATCATGATTGTATGTTTACCTTATTTAGATTTATACTAACCCAGACGTTGGACATTTGGTCTACACGTGCCTCATGTTTTTTTTTTTTAATCAAACATTTGAAAAACTCAGAATTTCTTTTAATATTCTATTTTAACCTCCACGTTCTTCTCACTCAGTAAATTACACTTTCTAAACCTAAAGTTAAAGTAGACATTGTGCATTCAGGAGGAAGCAACATATCACCAGACACCATTTTAATTTTTAATTTAGTGGTGTTCATTCTACATCCACATTTAATATACTGTGCAGAAATGGGGTTTGATTATTCCAGAGACTGTGTATTCCCAAAAGTGTTGAGTTGTTTGTAACTGAATTTTACCCCAACAAGCCCCACAGTTGTAGCAAGTTTGAAAAAAAATCCTGAAATTACTCTGAAGTTTGGATGTTTTAAGGAAGCTGGGACATGTGTAATTGTGAGTGCACTGTACCTACACTGTTGTTTCCTTCCCTCCTCATCTGCCATTGACTCCTCAGTAGTCTGGATGATGAGGATGACGATGAAGATCTACCAGTGGAGATTAAGGTTGAGCGGGAGAAGGTGCGGAGGTTGGCAAACAACGCCCGCGAACGGCTACGTGTGCGGGACATCAACGAGGCTTTTAAGGAGCTTGGCCGCATGTGTCAGCTCCACGTGAGCAATGAGAAACCACAAACCAAACTGATCATACTGCAACAGGCCGTTAACGTTATACTCAACCTGGAGCAGCAAGTTCGAGGTCAGTGGGTGTCCAGGGAGGAAGGAAGTGGAGGGGAAGGGCCTCGACATAAAACTCCCACACCGCTTCACTTTCCAGCTCCTGCCATGTCCTGCTATTCTGATATTAAATCCTTGTGGATGACATGATGAATAGTGGCAGTTCATTTTACTGCATTCACAGTTGTAAACAAACTGTACGTGGGTAGTATGAGTGATCTTAAGCATTTTACTTCCTGTAGTCTGTTAAAGCAAGGACGTGGGATTGGGAAATTAAGCTGTGTGACTGTTTTAAAGAGGTGCCCTTTCTCCAGTTCATCTTAAAACTGGTAACACATACAGGACTGCTGATTGTTCTAATGCACTATGTGTTACCTCACTTACAGCTGGCTGCCTGTCTCACTGTGAAAATGCTTCCATGTCTGTCTGCCTCACCCTCGGTGTGGATTAACACCTTTATGTGTCCTCATTTGCTTTTTTTTTTTTTTCCACTGTTGCTTCATTATGCTTTTATCAAACTATGAAGTCATTTTAATTTCAAATAAGTTTTTTCATTATTTTAATGTGGCTTTTATAACCTTTTGCTCTCGGCATACTTTACAGCCTGAAAGCAGCATGTCTGTTAATCTGCCTTCATCTCTGTGGCGGTGTCTTTGTGCTGCATGTTCCAGCCTTTCAAACATTAACCCTTTAATTTCAAATACTCTGTTTTCAAGAAAGCCCTTCCATTTTGCCATTCACTCCCCCTCCTTCTTTCATTTTCCTTTTACAGACGGCGACCTGCTCTTCCTCACATTCAGATAAATACATCTCCTCCTGCTGATGTATTTAACATGATGCCTTCAGTCCCTCCTAGTAGCTCTTTCTCTGTGGCTCTTTCTATGTACTGCATTTGGCAGAGGGTGTTGCTTCCTCTCTCTCTCCCTCTCTGTCTCACTTGTCATTACTTCTCTCATTCTGCTGGACAGTCACCATATCCCCACAACTTCCATCCTGGACCCAAATGACCAAAAAGTACCTTTGTTGGTTGTTTAAACCTTATGACAAAGTTTTTAGGCCTGGTCCCGCTGGTCAACTGTTGCATCTTGATCCAGTCTTGGCTTGGATTCTGCCAGGGTTGAGCTACTTCAAATCACGATTCTTACATTTTACAGTAATGTATTTGTCTTTTATATATTGTAGATCGAGGGAAAAAAACCCAAAACATTTTACACTCCTCCGCTCACTCTCCTGCAACACAGCCCTGCAATTCCACTGGTCTTGTCTTGGGATAGGAGCCTGAAGTTAGCTTCAATCATTGATGTACATAAAGATCAAATATCTCCCAGCAACAGAGCAAGGGTTCTTGGAGGGATAAATACGAGGATAAATGCAGTGTTATGATGTTAATTAAGTAGCTGCAGTGTTGGTGAGAACATTTTAGTCTAGCTTCAGTGAGGGTTGTGATTTGGGTTTGCTAACCAGCCCCTCCAACCACCACCTCTCCTCCTGGCTACAGCCTTGTCTCGGTGACTGATGAGAACCTGACTGCCGAGGAGAAGGAGCAGAGGGAGCGTGAGCGCCGCCTAGCTAACAACGCTAGGGAGAGAGTGCGTGTTCGCGACATTAACGAAGCCTTCAGAGAGCTGGGCAGGATGTGTCAGGTCCACCTGCAGAGCGACAAGGCCCAGACCAAGCTTGTGATCCTGCAACAGGCTGTCCAGGTCATACTGGGCCTAGAGAAGCAGGTGCGAGGTAGGTCAGCCAATACAACAAGTCCACATAGACTACCAGCCATCTGTCAGCAGACCTGGACTAAAATGTCCAGTCAGTCACCTGTAGGGAAACCTCTTCTTCAATTCTGTTCCTGCTGACTGTGTAGCAACCACATTTCTCTTTGCTTGTATCACCTGGGCAAAGTAAAGAAATGAGAAGAATGGGAGGAGAGTTGAGGAAGTATATCCCTGCTTTTCTGCCAAACACCTGCAGTTCTCACCCAACTTTTCACTCTTGCTGTCTGCCTTTTCTCTTTTTTTTCCCCATTTTATTCCTCTTGTGTAGTCGGCCTTCTGTATGTTCATGACTCTGCTTTATTGCCTTTGTGGACTTCTTCAGACCTAAAAAATTGAAAAAAAAAAGTCCCATTTTTGCTTGCTGCTTAATGATTGTATCTATCATTTGTTTCCAAAGAGCGTAATTTGAACCCAAAGGCTGCCTGCCTCAAGAGGAGAGAGGAGGAGAAAGTGTCGGGTGTGGACCCCCAGATGCAGCTCGGTGGGGGTCACCCTGGTCTAGGAGGTGATGGACACAACCCTGTGAGCCATATGTAATTCTCAGGTCAGTCTGCTGATTTTCTACAGTGGTGATTGTTGGAGGACAATCAGATTGACACGAATGCTCATTTTAATCTTGTTTTATGGCGAGAGATTAATTTTCTTTCTCTTTTCTCTTCCAGTTCCTGTTGATTGTACAGCCCTTAGAACACGTGGCCTTAATCTACCATTGTCATGCATCTCAGTGTGTGTTAATCAACTTTTGGAAAAACACACCCGCACACACCTCATTACTGACAAAGCAGGTGGCCACATTCCTGACGATGAACACGAGAATAACAAGCACACTGATACGAAAAGAGAAGATTTATTGATCTTTACATGACACCATCTTGAACCAAGGACACTGGTTTGGAAACAGTGGAAATTGGACATCAGGACATTCTTATGATGACGTTTTTGTAAGACATTTTTAAAATTGCTTTACAAGTTGGGCGCAAAACTTGTTTGGATCAAATAACACTTTTGGATCAATTGCTCATGTGAGCAAAGTTAGGATTTGTATCGTTGGAATATTATTGGCATTCCCATCAGAAAAGAAGGTCTTACATTCTTCACAAGCAAAGAGGGAGGATTTACATCTTATGATTGAACAAAACCTGTTAATCATGCCTGAAAGCGGCCTGATGCGTAGCGTTGAGTTAGATGAAAAATCGTTCTCCTCCTCTTACATGGTGACTGAAGAGAGGCAGGTTTGGAGAAATCCAGCCACTGGCTGGGCAATCAGACAGCTGACTCCTCTTTTTGATATGCTGATAGTTCGGGCTGTATTTCTTAAATTTATTGCATGAGTGACAAAATGCCACATTCACAGACTCACACATGTAGTGGGTTGAATTGTTTTGCTTCTTTCTAACCGTGGAACCCAGAGTCTTATCTCTTAAAGTCCTATACATCTGTTATTGTCACTGCCATGCAAGTGGAATGGAAAGACTGCCGGAGAGAGACCAACCATGGACACAGACACATGACTTAATGCAAATGGAGGATCAAGAGCGACATTAAATCAAATGTCCACATCGCCATCCCATTCTTCTTCCGTGAGGCTGCAGTTGGACTTGAGCGTCTCAGCCTCAGCAAACTGAAATACAGCCAGCGTCAGCCAGCCTGTCCACAGCAAATCGTACTTACAGACGCTGTTACAGCACCGTGAACTCACTGCATCTAACCTTCAGCGCAGTTTGTATTGTGGTAAATTGCATTTCGCCAGAAGACGGAAATAACCGAGTATTGAAAGGGATCATGAGTGTTACTGCTACTCTTGGGAGAATTTACACTATCGCCATTGACTGACTTGTTTTGGTTGCTCTGTGTTGAGCATTTGGTGGTTTTTTTGTTGACTTTTTTTTACCTTTTGAACAATTGTGGAGCCTGTTATAAGGATCTTCCTTTTGTAGAATTGATTTATCATTGTTTTTTAATTTGGTTTTGTTTTTTTACTTTGTAAGATAGTTGTAAGAGTTCTGTTTTTATCATTTGGAATGCTTTTTCTTTTTGTTGACATTGTTTAAATGTAAGACAACTCAATTTAGATTCCAGGAACAAAGTGTTTTTTTGTTTTTTTATTTGGTGCCAGGTGCTTTAGAAATGTTAGAAATGACAAAATTACCTGGCTGTAACATCACATGTTGTGATATTGGTCTTCTTTTTTTAAAATCCCTGTCTGAACACAAACCTGTCAGGCCAGTTGTAATTGGATTGTTCTGGTGTTTGTGACAGTTTTTCTTAAGATGAAATGGAATATGTTTTCTTCAGCGCACCCCCCCTCCTCGTCTCCCTGATGTCCAGCTCTCTGATGTGTTTGTTGATTAGACTGAGGGAGGGACAGACGGGGGCAGTCAGCACAATCTGCAACACAATTCCCCGTTTCATCGTGATGTGAAGCATAAAATGAATCAAAAAGGGTGGCCTTAGTCATTTTCCTGACTTTGGGAGTTTTGATAATGGTTACTCACCAGTGCCTGATTACTTCTCTGCTACACGGTGGATGATGTTGCATTTAAGGATTTATAGGTTGTACCTTTTTTTTTTTTATATATATAATTCAGATGTATAAAGACATATTTACTTCAGTAACATCTGTCAGGGTCTCAGAACATCTAAATGAAAAATTACACTCTGTGACGCCGGCCGCTTCAGTGTGTCATGAGATGTAAGCTTACTAATAACCTGGTCGACAACTTTGATGCTCAAAACTGTACTCAAAAGTCTGATTTTATAGTCTGGATTTGGTTCGGTATAATTTTGTCCTAGGCATGTGCTTTGATACGTATGTACAGCTGTATGTCTTTATCAGCTTTAGCATTGTGAGCTGATACTGATATGTAACCGTATTTGTCATTTATCACAGATCTTGCCCCGTGGACAAGCCCCGCCCCCAATTCTAATTTCTTTATTACTCTAGCCTTTCCTCTGAAAACCTTGGTGTTTTTGTGATATGGAAAATCGCTACTGAAGACTTGTACTTTTATTTCTGTACATGAAAGATGTGTCTCCAGTAACCTAGTATCAAACCGTGCACCAGATTTATTTTTGTTTGGTTAACAGACTCTCTCTGTCCTCCACAGCAGATGATCGACTACAGCTCTCCTTGTCTTCACTCATGTTTGGGGACAACATCTATGTAGGCTATGTCCTCAAAGTGCCTCCAGTTTCCTATTTTTTATATATAAAAGTAGATATTGAGAACTGTTGTGTATATAACAGTAATGTAGCAATAAATGTGCCATTTACAAAACCCACTTTATTACAATGTCTTTTTTTAAAGTTGAAAATAAAAAAACAATTGCACGTTTTCAGGATGAAGTAGGGTCTATTTAATGCCCTCCAGCCATGTTTGAAGATGTACAAAAGTATTCTATTGTTAATTTGAATTGAATTTGATGTGAATTCTGCAGTTACATGTTCAGAAATTCTTACCATCTACACCCCCTCTCTCTTTTAACATTCTTTTCTTGAATATGCAAATATTTGTGATTTCAAAAATGTAATTACCACACGAAAGATAACTCTTCCATCCACAGAAAGTCACTCACAGTGTTTGTGCAGTGCAGGCTTCAGCCGTCCACACAGCATTGTAGTAGTTTCCTATTGGACTAAAGGGTAAGTCCCAACTCATGAACCAGATTTTAAGTGAGTTCTAAGATACTTTTCACATTAAGGTAATGAATATAAAAGCCTTTGAAAGTATTAAAGCATCAACTTTTGCACATTCGTCCTTCAGAATATTGAAGCTCAAACATTCAAGACAAGTAACAATTTTAAAAACAAGTTTCAGTGGAGAAATTTATTTTTTGTTTTTTGAGTTTACAAGCTCAGTTCAAGCATCCAGAGGTAGTTTCATAGACAGGTCAGCGGTATTTTGTCATAGCGTCGTTGATCCACTAGGGGGCAGAAATAGGCTGCATCGTCACCACCCTGTGTCAGTGAGACCCACTGCACTCTGTTTATGTAACAATATAATGACTGTAATTATACAGAGTCTTTAAAAACAGAGTTTATAGTGTGTTTTGGTAGATGAAGCAAAAGCAGGACACCTTGAACGTAACATAACAGAATGGCAGACAGGCCAAACTAAAGCAAGGCAACCATAAGATAAAGTCTTTAAAAAAAATTTAAACAAGATGAAAATTCTTGAGAATATAAGCAATAAATCCATTAAAAGCAATGAAAAGACAACATTGCATAAAAGCAAAATGTTTTTATTTATATATATTCAGAAAATATATATTCAGACTTCATATGTGACAGACCTGAAAAATCAATGCCATCAACTTACAAGTTGCTTTCACAAACAGCAAAAGCTTTTATTGTTGTTTTAAGCTTTTATTTTTGTAATACCACGAAGTTGTCATTGCACATGCGCACTAGACGAAGCCTCAGAGGAAACTCGGAAGTTCTTCTGGCTTTTAAAGCTTCACGTCCTGCGCTCGGAGGACAAATTTCTGCCAAAATGATTGGTAAAATAGTAGGTCAGAAGTATGTGACCATTGCTAAGGCATGGTAAGATGTTTTGTTTTAATATCGCATTTGTAGAGTTTTGGTTAACAGAACCCTTGTGTGTCTTAGTTAGCATCAGCTGTTAGCGTAGCCGAGGTTATAGAGCTGCAGGGACAAGCTGACTTTAGCTAACTGAGCTAAACTCTGAGCTAAAGATGCCTAAAATTATGATTGTTATGTATTAGAGGTAGTGTTCGTTACTTTGTATGTAACTGTTATTTCTTCGCTCATAACGTAGCAGGGTTGTGAAACTCTTACCGGCATTAGCCATCTTGATAACATGTGAGCCAAACTACTAACAAGCTGACTGATCTGTCTTGGATGAGGTTGTGATCAATATTGATTAGACGAAATGTTAATTTTGTCGTTAATTATTAAGGCTGTAAAAGTTGCGTCTAATGCCAAATTAAGGTAAATAAACTCTTAGACAATGGATGTGAAAAGGAAAACATCAAGCAACTCTTAAAAGTTGTATTTGTAAAACTGTAAACCAGCAAGTCGCAAAGTATTTTTACACAATATGTTAAAAAACAAAAAAAACAAAAAACGTGTAACCTTCATTTAACCGTCCTAATATGTGGCATGCATTACTCTTAATTAGTTTAGCACTTCTTCCTAGTATCAATCTATAGACACCATAATGCTGTTGCTGGAGTATTTCACATTGTTTGCAGTAAACAAAACAAAAAGCTGACAAAACAAATTGCTGTGTTACTATGATTTGTAGTAATATTAACATTTCTGTATCATTCCCACAAAACTTCTAAATATCCTGGAATGAGTATTTACTTTTACTTAATTGTATTTTTTTTTTCCCCTATATCACTCTCATTAGGTGCAGCCAGACCATTATGATCTCCAGAATAGACGAAGTGAGACGAGCTCCAATCTGACCTCGTCTTTCCTCCTCCACAGGTTCCCAACGATGGCTGGTTGGGGCTCAACAGCAGGTATAGCTATTGTCTACGTAACAGACTGGTGATTGATTTTGGATCATGTTCCCTACATCAATGGCAAATTTAAGAAGGACGAGTAGTGACGATAAGGTTAGTCTGAGAAATGGCAGAAACAGCATGCTAAATATGGAGATTATCATTGAGGCCTGAAGCGTCATCACACTTCTCTTGGCTCAAGACTGTTTCAGTGGCGTAATGTTTGCAAGTGTGAGACCAGACCCCAAATTCAAACAACTTCCTCTTCTGCAGCTATATTGGCTTTAGACCTTTTGAGTCAGTGTTCACATCTCTTACACGCTGCGGTTTTGTGTAACACAAAATGCTTTCTAGGAACTATACCTGTCAGTGCATACACAGAATTCAGTTATTACCAAGCGTGAAACATGTTTTACAAATATATGCAGTTGTGTTACATTGTCAGTATTCAATTCAATTCAATTTTATTTGTATAGCGCATATTTACAACAACAACAAGTCATCTCATAGCGCTTAACAAAGGCAGAGACACCCAACAATCCAAAACATTTGGATTCCCTATAAGCTTCAGCAGTCCGCAGGAAGGAACCGAAAACCCCCGCCGGGGAAAAAAAAAACCTCAGACAGAACCAGGCTCAGGGAGGGACGGCCATCTGCCTCGACCGGTTGGGTGGATGTGGGATGAATGAAAACCATCTTTTAGCGAATTCTCTGACATTAATAAATCAAGCTTTCTTTATTCATAATTGTTATTGACACGTCCATAGCGCCTGGTTAAAGTCGACTTCACAGACTGGCACATCCCTAAGGCTGTGTACAATTTTTCAAAAGGCACATACTAGTCTATTTTTAATCAGTCAGTGGTTTGTTTTGCTGTTCACACTTGGGTGTCCCATGAAAAAAAAAAAAAAATTCAGGTTGAGTCAGGTACATATAACATGTCTGTGTTGGGCAGAGATGTTTATTTACTCTCTATTGTGGCGGCACTGCAAGACAACTGTTACAAAATAACACAGACGAGCAGCACTTTCACACAGACTGTGTAAATAATGGAAATGAGGGCAGACATCCATCCTGAGACAGCAGACATTGCTGGGTGGAGGTTTGGCCTTGTTTCAAGAATAGAACCTGCAGCAAGTAGTGCCTGCATAATATAACCTACTGTTAGCCTGTGTCTCCATCTAACAGCAAGCTGCATGTATTAAAAAAAAGAACAATTTGACACACAAAACAGCCATATATCTGCATTATGAAACAGTCCATCGTTGCTAATTTAACAAGTGCTCAGTACATCAGTGCATCCACAGTGAATGAGGAAATGTTGCAACGAGTACATACGTGTTTTTAGTTCAGCGATACACAAAACTGCTTAAACAATGTAAAATCTTTACGTGTACGTTTGCTGTGATAAGTTTTGTCTCTCTGTATGTAGTTGCCATGGTAATGTCAAGATGAAAATTGTGATTACTACATGTAAGATGTGGCACCATGCTGCCAAGTGATTCTTTGGCCTCATTCACGTTATGTTTTTATCCAGTTGTGCATAAACGCTGATTGATGAATGATGAAACTGAATGTCTATGAGTTTATCGTGTTTAGTTACTCTACAATGTTCATGACAAACAGATTGTCCGTTCTGACAATAAAGTTGAAGTTACACTGTGTTTAAGGTGGATGTAGCCATGGTGATGCTGAGAACCCAAAGACACTGTGTAGCTACAACCGTACGCCCTACAGCCTCGCCCCCTGCCAGCTGGTTTGGCTTCATTTGTCAGACCTGGAGGCTACATCCATTTATTATTTACAGTCTATGACAACACCTTTAGAAAAAAAAAAATAGGTACATCATCATCATCATCATCATCATGGCCTGGCTAACACTGTTTCTTTGGTCAAACATGATGGTGGCAACACACTTAATACTTACTTCCAGTCGCGACAAGGAAACTAGGTGAAATTCAGAGACAGTAAGCCAGACAGTTTGGAGGTGTCTGGAGACCAGAATCAAGGACAACGGTCTATTTTAAGACTATATGTAGCTGCTTCTAATGAGCCAACCTGAAAAGCCTTTTGATCACTGGAAACATGAACTGTATAGACTTTTGTTTAACACACTTGTCTTTGAAATAAGTTCATGAACAGTGTAGGACACTGACTGAATTTTGGAAGGTGCTTTTAGACAAAAGATGTGTAACGTACAATGAATACACTTCTGTTCTCGTACTCCCGAACCTTCCATTCAGGCTTTTCTCCTGAATGCACTGACCCTCAGCTCTGGTCTTTCCTGGTACGCTGCAGAGTTGAACAAGTTTGAATTAAATTTTCCTGTCAGGTTGGTGCTGTCTTATTTTTTTTTTCTACACAAAGACCTCTATAATGAACTGCTGCAGCCGACATCCTGCACTGTGGTCCAACTGTATGCAAACCACGTGAGCCCGTCGTCCTCATCCAGCTGCTCAGTCAACATTGAACTGTTCGCCGCAAATATCCACGGCAGTGCACCAGGGTTTGGCATTTCAACGTTCCTCTGTCAGTGAAAAGGAGAACGGAAGAAAACGGATGTGATACATGTGCTTTTGTTTTCTTTGCCTTCTTGGTTTAGGGATGGGTATTTATTCATCTGGGCTCTTTGGGTCAAGTGTGATTCTTGATTGTAACTGTTTTAAAGAGAACAAGTAAAGTATGTATGATTTATGTAATGGTTGTGTGTAATTATTTTACTTGCGATGATTTGAATACTACTTTCATTCAATCTGATTTGATTAACGTGTTTCTAGAACCTGAATGAAGCACTGTTGGTGGAGTTTGAATGAAATTTGCATCGATTTGATCAGTTCAGTGAAGGATATGCTCGTTTTAGCTGTTAATCTGTTGGTATTTCCCATCAATAAAAATATAGGCAGTTTTACTCTTGTGTCAATAGACATGGTGGGGCTGCCTCTTTGTGATTGTGTTCCTCATCTTACAAGATAACCACAAACCTCAAACTGAGCGCCATTACAGATGAATCTATACAAAATAAAAGTAGTGATGCAATAATGTAAAGTGACCCCACCACTCACATCAGTCCTGGAATACAAATATACAAAATATGTAGAGTTTTTATATACAATTATATGAAAGATATCCTTTATGTATAAGAAAATGTGTGAATATCTATGAAATATCACGTCTTGAGCAGAATGGAGCTTTGGGAGTGTATTATTGATCTGATAAAAGTTTAAGCAGCAGTTTAATGTAGCTGATTCAGGTGGTATAATATCAAATCACTGTCATAATAATTTTGCACTTGCATACAGTTGTATACCGTAGGAAATAAAAATCATAATCAAAAAGCCTTATTGTCATTGTACCAAAGTAGCATCCACAGTATCTGTACACTGTTTATTAAACTTCTAAATTACAAATAAATATATCTTAAAATTGCCAGTATTTAACTTAAAGTACAATGTTGGTATAATTAGAACAAAAAATGGAAACACCCGTATCAGTGAGCAGTGCACAGAGCCGGTTAGGCCCGGGGCGTCGCTGTCGGACTAGTTTACAGGAGCGCGGCGCAGGGATTTACAGTGCTCATTATGTTCCGGGGCCGGCGGAGTGATCTGCCGCTGGTAGAGGTCTTGACGTGAGACGGACAGACAGACGGACAGCGGGCTTCGACAGCTAACCACACTCTGTAAATTCATGACTGCAGTAACAACAAGCAGGTAGCTGGCTTCTTGTCTTTTCTGAGCCAGAATCACGGCCAAGAACGTCGACGCGAGCGGGACCATGGAAAGAAAAAGGTGGGACTTTTAAATGTGCGGTCGAAGGAGTTGTAGAAATGATGAGGAAATGCACGCATGCATGCATACATGCGTTTTGCACTTGGGGAAACACTCGTCAAGTTAACAGGTCGGAGTTTTTCGTCTTTACTGACGCTACTGTGGCTAAACATAAGCTTTAGAGTGCTTTGAATCCATCGCGTTTGGGGACTTGCAACTTAGGAGTGATAATTTATGCGCTTGTTGCGGGGACATTGACGCTGCTAGCTTGATTAGCTAGCTAAGTTTCATTGTTTACACACGCTTGACTTGCGGTGAGCTGGGCCCGGCACAGTCACGACTGCACCGTAACTGTCTCTGGTGAGCTTTTTTTTTTTTTTTTTTTTTTTTACAACTTCGAGAAGGAGAATACGTCGCCTCGTGTTTATCTCACTACTTTTTTTTTTTTTTAAATTTACATACGAGTCCTGTGAACGAGTACACCGTCTGGCACGCATGAACAAAAGCCACTTTGTTTTGTTACAGAGCAGTAGCAGGAAGTAAAGCTACTATAAAGCTCGTCCCACACTAATAAAAGACATCCACACAGGTGTTTCAGTTACTGTGGCTGATCAGACCACTTTGAAGGCTGTGTGGGCGTGTACATATGAGCTTGACTGACACCTCCTGAGTCCTTGTCGTTACACCTTTTGGGGCAGAACAAATGAACACGTTTTTTTTTTTTGTGTGTGTGTTAATTTTCATGCGGTTAGATTAGCTCAGAAAACGCCCACTGTGTCTGCATCAGGTAAAGAAGTTTATTCAAAAGAGTAGAAAATGTAATATGCAAAAAAATATATCATAATGTGTTTCCTTTGACAGATGGGGTAGGGTATTTTTTTGTTTTTTCCACTGGAACAAAGAAACATCGTCTAAGTTCAGTTTTATTTACATAGTGCTAATCCACAACACCAGTAATGCTAAGGAACTTCACATAGGAAGTCCAAAGATCTCCTTCGAGCAGCTCGTTGGCAACAGTGGGAAGAAAAAAAAAAAAAAAGCTTTTAACAGGAAGACACTTGTCTTGTCCAACTCCAGGAGGGCGGCCCTTTGCCTCGAGTGGTTGGGGTGGGGGTGAAGGGAAGTGTTAACAGGATAGCAGATAGAAAGCAGACAAACCAACAGAGTCTAGGAACAAAAGGAGAGTTTGGTGAAACTATTAGCTGTACATTATTAGAATGTGCAGCTCAAGAGCCAGCGATACCTGCAGAGAGGACAAAACACAAACTGTGGGAGAGAGAAGAGACAAAGTTAGCGACATGCAGTGGTGTCATATAAATGTATCGGAAGAGAGAAAGAAAGGAGAGGTGCTCAGTGCATCGTGGGAAGTCTCTCAGCAGCTTAGGCCTATAGTAGCATGCCTAAGGGATGGTTCAGAGTCACCTGAGCCAGCCCTAACTCTAAGCTTTATCAAAAAGGAATTTTTTAAAGCCTAATCCTAAAAGAAGAGAGGGTGTCTGCTTACTGAGACCAAACCGGGAGCTGATGATGTGATTTTGCTGCTGTCTGGACCTAAAAGCATGTTCCTTCATGTCTGGAGAATATGATTTATAGGCTGGGGTGTTTTTATCACACCACAGTGCTTCATTTCTAATGGTATGTTGTCACAAATTCTGCCGATCCTGTGACTGAATATTTCACTTGGTAATATTGTGATTTCACTAATATTTAAATTGATAGTAAAGCCCTAGAACAGGGGTGTCCAATCCTGGTCCTCGAGGGCCACAATCCTACATGTTTTAGATCAGCTCATCATCAAGCTCTGAAGAAGCCTGATAACGATCCTGATCATTTGAATCAGGTGTGTTGGAAGAGGGAAACATCTAAAACATGCAGGATTGTGGCCCTTGAGGACCAGGATTGGACACCCCTGTTCTAGAATCTAGGGTGTGAGGGGGGGGAGTTTGGCTCTTCTTCTTATTAGGACGTGAACTCCCCTGAAAACATGATCTGTGAAATTCTGGTTGGTCTCTGAAATACTGGGAGTATGCAATTTGTGCCATTCATTTCTAATTGTCTTTATCGTCATCATCAGGGATTATATTTAAAATTAGCCTCTTGTTTTTGTGTGATTCATGCTTGAGGGTGATTCATCAGTAGTTTACTTGAATAAAGATACCGGCATGCATGCTGTTCTTGTGATCACCATCACAGTGTGGTGTATTTAATTCAAAGATCAGAAAAAAAACACGTTTCTTTCTTGATGCCACTTGACCTAAAACAAAACAGAGGAACAATCCTAAACCTTTATAGTGCTTAAAAGCTGACAGCAGCTGCTACTTTTCATTTGTTTTCTGATGATTGTTTTTCATATTCTTATTAATGAAAATACTAGTGTATACTATGACTTGTAAATGTATCATTTCTGACTACAACAAAGAAAAATGACTGACCTCCTTTAGAAGTCATGATGTATTTCACACACAGTGAGAATCCATGTGTGGGTCTGCAGGTCAGTTAGAACTTGAATGCTTCCGTTTTTGGAAAAGACATTACTGTGTTGATCTTTTTTTTTGTCTCTCTTTCTTTCTTTCTAGTCTACCTGTTAAGCGCATTCTCAACAAGCCCCAGATTTTCCGCAGCAGCCTTCACACTGATGTGAATGCCAGCCACTCCCGGGCTGGGCGGTCACTCCTGACCAAAGTGCAGCACAACAGACACAAGCATCTCTACGACACCAACCATCACATCAGGGTGAGATGGAGTTTGGTCATGGTGTTTACGATGCATAAAACTGCCTAAAATGGATTAATTAGGTTCTTGCTGGACTTTTCCACTCCAGGACACATCCAGAGTGGTGTTGTGACCCTAAAGCATTGCAGTTGCTACAGTCCAAGCACAGTTTAGGTCTCATTAGACTGTACAGCCTTCCTCCACAGTGCCTGAGTGTTGCATGTGTCTTCTGGCAAACAGAAGTCCAAATGTCATGAGATTTTTTTTAAAAAACAGTGGCCGTACAGTGTTTGCTGCTCTACCTTAACGAACGCTATGACTGATGAATCTCCTTTGGAACATTTGTTATGGAAACAAGTCTGAATAACTCACTTGTCTCGCTCTTATGCACTCTTACCTACATAATAAGCATTTAATAGCTGACTCTAATGAGCAGTACATTTTCATTCTTAACACTAATCTGTACACACATCTATTTGTGTAGTTAGAGCACAGACACAAAATATAGTTTGATAGGTGGAAAATGAGTAAATAGAAACAATCCATTTATAGATTTCTAAATCGTAGCGCTTGAACCCAGTAGCTACTTCAAAGTTGCTGTGGACTGTGTTGTTGCCTCCCTTAGCGATAAACCTCCCCCGCAGATACTGTTATATGATTGACCGTTGACTGTACTACAAAGGGTAATTTGTAGCTTGTAAAAATGACATCACTACCTTTTATCTTCAGTTGTGCTTTAGGAAAAAGGTTTTCCCTCACTATTCTTGCATCATAATATTCCATTTCTCTGTAATGTTAATTTAATCCCTTGTCGCACCATATAATTAGAAGAGGGATGCAACCCCCGTTTGATTCTCACAGCACAAATAATAGAACAATATTGCTAGAAATGTCTAGATGTTTTTGAAAAGGTTTTGTTATATGGTTTGAAAATTATGAAAGCTGGTTATACATTTGCACAGTCAGTCATGATGATGTTTCTCTTAAAGGCCAAGCCTGATTTAAACACAACGCTGCCAGTTCGACAGACTGCATCCATCTTCAAACAGCCAGTGACCAAGGTGACAAATCACCCCAACAACAAGGTGAAGACGGACCCTCAGAAGGCCGTGGACCAACCTAAACAAGTAAGTCAGGGGGCAGAAAACACATGCCAGTTCTTCTCTTGAATAAGTTTAGTTTTGTCGGTAAAGTATTGAACATTTAAGTAATTTTCACACAGCTGACTGTTTTTAGCTTTTAATCTACTTTATTTGGATAAACAGACACAGTGTATGTGTCACGTATTCAGTTTGGGGAAACTGTGTCCAAAAATGTTTTATGATCTTCCTCTTCTCTGTTTTGCTGCAACCCGTAGCTGTTCTGGGAGAGGAAGTTGAGCGGTTTAAATGCGTTTGATATAGCAGAGGAGCTGGTGAAAACTATGGATCTTCCCAAAGGCCTACAGGGTGAGTGTAACCACAAAACATGTCGACCATGTATAGCTCAAAATAGCATTTTCTGTTTTTTTTACAAGGTTGACACCCCAGTTTTGTCTCCTCAGGTGTTGGGCCGGCATGTTCAGACAAGACACTGCTTTCTGCAATTGCCAGCGCCTTGCACACCAGCCCCGCACCAATCACCGGACAGCTTACTGCGGCCGTGGAGAAAAACCCCGGAGTGTGGCTCAACACAACACAGCCTCTCTGCAAAGCCTTCGTGGTGACTGATGACGATATCAGGTGAGATGTTCACACGTTGTACACAACACAGCTCTGCTTTCCTCACTGTGAGGCCGATCGATACCATGAATAACTGATAATACCACCTACCCACTGCTGATGTTTTGTAATGTGTCTCTGTTAGTTTGGATTTTTATTGGCACCTTTGACCTGTTTTTATACACGTGAACGGAAACAAGTCCAACGATTATACAAAACGATCAGTTATCTTAAATAATTGCAATCAGGTGATTATGTAATATTTGTGACAGGCCTACAGTCATCTTGAGTAGCTCCTAAGCTTCTTTTTGGCTTTTTTATCTTGAGTATTATTATGCATAACTTGCTATTTTCTACAGATCTTCATACACATACAATAACAATTACTCCATTATTCTTTTAGGACTAAAACCAGCCTCCAAAATGTCTCACATTTACACAAAATTCTTTGTGCTCAATAGTTAGATGTTGAGATTGTCTTTGCTTTAGGCTTCGCTGGTCTTCTGTGTTTTGTAGTGCATTATGACATGAGCGATGATCCAAAATGAACTGCAGTGTCTTTGTTTTTTTGAGACAATGGCCCATAACCCCTAAGGTACACAACCTTTACTGTGTGTGGACCGATCATTGTTACTTTTGTGTGTAGTGATTCTGGAGCTTACACAGAATAAAATAGTTTAAAAACAAGCAAGGTCACAGTTTTCTGCGTAAAAAGCAAGCTGAAATGTGGCCAATCTACATAGCTCCTCTGTCATTCACACAGGCTGATCAGATTTACTGATGCTGTTCTGTGTTTCTGCTCTGAACCTGCTTAGGGATCGTAGCAGCACTCTGCATACACCTTCAGTTAGTGTCAGTCTTTTTTCAAAACATGCAACGATGTTGTAGTTTGTGTCATGCTTGCGCTGAAATCTTCAGATTAGAATTCACTGCTTTATTTTACAAAACAATCTTTTTTTTTTTTTCTTCTTAATGGGAACTAATTTGCACGGTCATGTAGTACTTCAGTGTTGTGGATGTTTGAGCTTAGATGAACAAGTTTCAAGTCTTTGAGTTCATTGTGATAGCCTATTTAAGTGAAGCCACCAAACTCCCAAAAGGTAGCAAAAACGTAGCTATAAATTAAGGCATCGCGAGTATTGGTTGTGAAATCAGTGATGTCCACAGGATTTAACTATCATCAACAACTGATATAGTACCTTGAGTTCAGAGGGTAGATTGAATTGTATTGCACAGTGCTTTGGTGGCTATCAGGAGCTGTAGTTTTCGTGTTCTACCAATTTCTCCATGTGAGGATGGTGAAACTAAATCCTTTTAACTTTTAAGCCATGAAATGTGTCATATCATTAGTTTCTAGTGTTTTTTGTTGTCTGTGCCCTTCAGGAAGCAGGAGGACCTGGTGCAGAATGTGAGGAGGCGGCTCGAGGAAGCCCTTATGGCTGACATGATGGCTCATATAGAGGACACCACTGCAGACGCAGCAGCCGACAAAGCAGAGGAGAAGGTTGAGCAGGTGGAGAAGGAGGAATTATAGCCAAGGTACACAGAGACGCAGTAGTGATTCTGGTACAGCTGAATTTTCTGCTGGTTCTTCCACTGCAACTCTTTAACATCTTTTAGACATGCGCTCCTTTCTGTTGGTCTGATGGTGTCTGAATGTGACAGCTACTTGTCAGAATGAGCACCCTGGTCACTTTTCTGTCAGAGTCACAACAACAGTCTTACGAGGCTGGACTGAGTAACATTTCAGGATCATTTTTTAACACAACTCAAGTCTAAACTGCATCTTTCTATTGCTCTGTCCTACAATTTCACATCTAATGTCCATGAAAATACCACTTTACTGCTCCTGAGACGGATACTAACAGGTCAGATGAATGACAAAAGTTAACATGAGCTGTAGTTTAGTTTGTTGCTTACAGTCATTTCTTTAAACTTATTAAATACCTGCTGCATCAAACAGCAGCAGAATCCACATAGGCGTCTCCAAAGAGAACAGCACGTTTATTCACATGGAACAACAGCTGCGACTTCATGAAATACCTGTAAATTATCCTCGACGTAGAGACAGGATCGATCAGTTTCCAGCAGCAAGTGACACTGTGTACTTTTCTTCATATGACACAGCTGAGCAGACGCACAAAGTCACTTTAGAAGCGACAGTTGACTAATTTGTTACCTAGCAGATTTAAGATAAGATAAATGTACTTTATTGTCCCCAAAGGGAAATTTGCCTTGGGTGGTGGTGCAAATTTTTTAACAGCTCTGTGCAACAACAGACAGCTCGGTAAAAGAACAAAAAGTACACAGCAAGGCACGGAGTAAGCCTTATGTAAAACTATATATGAAACCAGATCATCTAAAACATTATGTATGCCACACTTTTCTAAAAACATATGTATCGCACTAGTTGGAGCATTGTATTACACTTTGTGTAAACAGTTAAATGATGCCTACAAAAGGAAAAAGGGATCAGAGATCAAACATGTAGATCAAACATGTAGCTGGACTCATCAAGAGATCAGACTGAGCTGTTGCTGATTGAGCAGTGGGATAGATTAGTCCTTTTGTTTATTACGGTATTATTGTGTATTACTGCCACTGTGTCCAGTCCTGTGTGACTGACACATATTGTGTGCGTCCTGCGGCTCTCTGACGTTGTGGTGGGTATGTCTGAATGAGTCCATGAGGAACATAAAAGTGACCAACGTGTGAATGACATAAGGCCACCACTTTAACAGACAGCACCAGCAATGTTATGCATCTCTTGTGTGAAAATTGATTGTCTTATGATATAATGAAGTCCATTCCTAAACAGCTAACGTGTCTCTTTCTCATCTCTCCCCCAGGCTTGTTTGACATGAAGTTTGCTGGTAAAGTCTTTTCAATATTCAAATAAATGGCTCCATGAAGATTTGTATACACTTAAACTGAAACCGATGTAAATGCAGACATTCTGCAGATTTTCTAAAAAAAGACTCGTCTTTTTTTTTTTTTTTTTTTTTTGTACACTTGACTATGTATTCCTGAAAGGGTGCTTTTTGAGTTTCAGTTTTCATTTTATACCTCTACTAATGTATGACAGCTGTGGATGGTGCTCTATACAATGCAGTGTTACATTTAGTTAACAGCTGTTTAAGCTCAAAGCTGAAAACGCAAACCTTATGTATGTGAATGACGTGTGAGTGTGTGCGTTATAATGTATAAGTTCATTTTTGAAAAAGTGTGTTCATTTTTAAGTGTTCTCCCAGAACCTGTTGCTTTATATTTTACTGACGCTGTAGGTAGTGTGTTATATAGAAAAGCTGCCGTATTTTTACATGCACGTGAATAACTGAAGGATTTACGGTTCCTAGTGTTGGTTTTTTGTTTTGTTTTTTTGTTTTTTTTTCTCACAATAACCTGAGTTTACATGGTGTTTGTATTGGCAAAAGTATTGTCAGTTTCATTTTGCTAACAACATTTGAGTTTGGACAGTTACAGAAAAAGTGTGTGTACCTTCCAGAAAACACAAAAACGAATAAATGCTGATGTACTGTACCTCATTATAAGATTGTTACCGCTGTACCACTGTACCACTGTTAAATAAATGCAGCTCTTATATGAGTTATGGTGTAGCGTATGTCTTTTTTCCTTTAAGGATAACATCTTATCTTTTCCAAAGCAGGACTGGCAAACCCGTATCTGTATTCAAAGAGTTGATGTAATTGTTCCTTTTGTCCTTAGTGGCTGAGAGAGAGCCACTATGTCAAATGTGATTTCAGTGTCAGATGTTGAGTCACTGTTATGTATGTAGCACATTTAAAACAACAAACGTTAAAGTTAAGACCCTGCAGTGTAATTTATGATGCGAATTTAACCTGAATATATTATCATTAAAACCCTAGAATGTCACATTAAATACAAATGCACCTAGTTAAAGTTAAATTGTAAGCCTAAGACCCTACGGTATAATTAATTATAGAGTTTTATCTGACCAGTTTAATAAATTAGACCCTACAAAGCAATATATTAAAAAATGCAATGAATCCAAAGATTCCCTGTGAAGCAAGCACACGGGGTTCAAAATGCATAATCCTCTTTCAGCCAAAGCTAAAATGAGACTTCGACAGTCAAACCCAATAGGTTATCTGAAAATCTGCAAGAATACACTGAGGGTGTTTGGCATTTAAAGGAATCTTTTTTTAGGGATCTGAAATCGCGAGTCTGTGACCACTGTTTGAAAAATGCTACCATTAGGAAGATTTCTTTGAACGACGGTTACAAGATAAGGTGGTTTCTTGAATATTTTTAAGTGTTTCCATAATTTGAAATAGACCCTTCTTGTAGTGTGAATTCTTAATAACGTAGAAAACAAATACAGGCAGTCACACAGACCGTGCACGAGCAGTTTCAGTTTGAAATAGTTGGTGTTTGATGGAATTGTTCTGTCTGTCCTTACTGGTCTTCTGTGTCTCATATGATTTCAGAATCTGTTTTAATGCCAAGGAGGTTTTGTTTTGTTTTTTTTTTAACATAAATTTAGGATGGTGCTTTGGTGCATGACATTAAACACTGATAATTTGATTTTATTTGTTTTTTTTAAAGGATGCAAAGGTTTAAAAAAAAAAAAAAACAAGCGTTACAAGTGAATAGACAGTGTTCCGAGTCAGATAAGCAGCTATTGTAGCAAATCCAAGGGATTATATTAATAAAAAGACATAGAAATATCTACAATGCACAGGAAATAATTCTCCTGAGATTGTGCAAAATGACATAGTATGAGGCGTAAACAACTTGAGATGTGCCAAGGATATTAATCCTCTTTAAAAAGCTGTGCATTAATGTGACGCATCGAGCCGGTGTCAGCGGTGGAGGGTTGGGGGTAGAGAGGTGGTATCACTGGGGGTCTCTGGCTTTGTTTATGAGGCCAGCTGCTGTCAGGAGGAATCTGTTCCTATTCGATGTTTTCAAAAATGTTGGGCTTCAAAATGCACGTTACTGTTCCAGCTGAAGCCAAAATGAGACCCGAGCAGACAAACATAATCGGTTATTTTTAGTTAAAATGTGCAGTAATGAAATTCATTCTTTGTGTGTCAGGGGTACCTCCCCTGAAAATCTGCAAGGATGTAATTTAGTACGAAAAGGGATCATTTTAGGAGGGGATTCCTTCTACAGGGATCTAAAAACACTGAAGTGTACACATGGGCGTGTGAGTGTTGTTTCAAGAGGGATTTAAACAATACAAGCTTTTCCCTTCAAGGATTTCTCTCAACCAGTGGTGCACGATGAGGTGGTTTCTCAGAGTTCGATTTTATAACACTAAATTCCTTCTTTGTGTCCGGCTCCTTTCACTGGAAATCTGCAAGAATACACATATATTTGGTACTAAAATGAATCATTTTAGGAGGGCGATCCTTATACAGGGATCTATAAACATTTTAATGATGCACATGGCCATTGCAAGACATACCTTGCTCCCACTCTTGACTTATTTTGGTGTGATTTATTTTTATTATTTTTTAAAATAACCCACAAAACAAATAAATGCAACCACCCAGACAGTGCAATGAGCATCTTCCAGTGCTGTTGTTGGACCACCCCAAACACCTCATTGGTAGCCATGATGAACACACCCAACCATGACCACATTTTTTTCCCCCTCTTCTTTTTTTCTTCTTTCATACATGTATGAGTGCGTTAACAAAAAAGCTGCATTAAAGAGGAAAATGCCACAGTTGCGTGCAGACTGACAGACAGACACAATGGCAGTGACAGTAGCAGGATGCTCTCCTCTTGCTGCATGTGGCCTTTGAACCCATTGTTGTGTCGCGGGTGACGTCAGTGCCGTGTGCGGGAGACGGAGCGGCGTGCGCCTGGCGAGACAAAGGCGGCGGACCGACCGGGGTCAGGCAGCAGCACAGAGCCGAGAATCACTGTTTTTTTAACTAAAAGGTAACCGCTAACCTTGGATTTCAGCCGCGCTCTCCACGGCGACACGCAGAATGAAGAGCCAGTGACACTCCCGTGGATATGCTTTGACTCTCCGGCAAGAGAAAAAACAACTGTGCCCTCTTTTCGCTTTTAAACGGTTTTTCTCCTACGCCCCCCATTTAGCTTGCTAGTTAGCCATCCCGCTAGCTGGTAGCGCCGCACAGCACAGCTCTCCTCCTCCCGGCTGCTTCTCCCACAACAACTGGGCGACGAGCGAAGAAGAGGAGCTCGGCGACAAAAAGGCCAGATAAAGTAAGTTCATGCCGTTTCTGCGCTTGATTAATTTTTTACAAAATCAGCACGGCCGCCGTTGGGAATGAGAACAAGTTCGACTGTCAGAGCGGAGCTAAGCGGCTAACCGCGGTGCTCCCAAACAAAGGGGTCGACAACGTGACTGAGTGCCGACTGTGTGGAGCTAGCCTGTTAGCTTGCTCGTTGAAGCTAACAACAGCTCATATATCTCCCCTTTTATATGCGTTGTTTTATTCCATATCTACAAACATGAGCGGCTAAAGTTAGTACCACTATGGTTCATGTTATCCGCGCTGGGAAATACTTTGTTCGGCTGTATTAAGACGGACATGCTTTATCCCGACAAAACAAGCAGCCTCCTGGATGTTGTCAGACAAGAAGCAACAACAGACAAAGCAAGGCGCTCAAATCAACACTGTTACTGCATGCTGCTGGTTGTGAGTAGTCGGTGGCTCCCTGGTGACCATCCCAACTCTTGTTTTGTGTGTGTGTGTGTGTTTTTTTATTATTATTTAAATAAACACTTGTTTTTTTGTTATTGTTTTTTTTTCAGCAGAGGGTGAGCTCACTCCCAACAAACAGGCATCCGTGATCTGATGTGAGATCCACGGAGAGACTATGCCTAGCCCTTTATTCCACCCCGAGATTATGGACCACGACGTGGTGATCAGCAGCCAGCACAACGGGGTCGGTCTGCCCCGAGAGACGGACCAGGAGTCCCGGGAAGAAGACCACCAAGAGGCCCTCCGCTTCGCCCTGGACCAGCTGTCACTCATGGCTCTGGAGAAGGTGGACTGTGGGGGCGGCGGTGGCTCTGGAGGCAGCGGGCTTGTCGACACCCTGGATGGGACCCAGGGTCCGGGCTCCGAGAGCTGCAACGGTGTGGGTGGAGGGGGCTACGTGGATCTACAGATGCTGGAGCATCCCAGCGGGTCCCGGGACTCGCCGACGTCCTGCTCTCCATCCCCAGAGTACTACGGCTCAGGCGGGTACCACATGGCCGGCTCGCACTCCATGCTCCACGGGGAACAAAGCTCCGTCCTCTGCAGCAGGAAAAGAAGTGTCAACATGACTGAATGTGTGCCTGTCCCCAGCTCTGAACATGTGGCCGAGATAGTGGGGAGACAAGGTAAGAGCATGCTCTGAGTGCAGAAATGTGAGGTGTTTGTGGACGGCTGGTTCAGGCAGCATGCAGCCTGCTGGTTCTTTGTTTGGGTGACTGCCTGGTGTGAGGGGGGGTCTCTGAACTTTAACTGTCTGAGCTTGGTGCTCTGGTCTCTCTGCATTTGCTGTTTAGCTCTTTAATGGCAGCATAATGCGGATACTCCATTAAAAAGGCACACCTACTGCAATTACGTGCCTATTTTATCAGTATTTAGACAATGCTTTGACAGACTGAGTGAGAGGGAGTGTGGTTGATGAGTAGGAGGGAGGGGGAGGGGTGGGAGAGGGTCAGACAAAGCGGCAGATTGTCGGGAGTCTGGACATGTCTAGCAGCCTGCACCAAACAAAGAAAATACAGCGAATATGTGGATTTTATACCTCGTGGATGCTAAGTGGCAGCTTGATCCGCAGATCTCTCATCTCTAGCTCATATATGTGTTTATTGCGGTTTATTATTGGCTTTGCTGAGCATATTTTAGGCTGAAACGGGGCAGCAGGCGCACAAACACGGGACTGGGCGGTGTTACGCCCTGCACCCAGCTCTGTCTGCCGATGCTGCTGCTCGCGAACGAGCCGCTGCGCTTCGCATACGTGATTTTTTTCCTCCTTGTTTTTATCGGCATACGTCCCGCACTGAGAATATACCCATGTTGTGGGTTTGGTTTTCCCGTCGCAGTCGCGGTAGCGTTACGGCATTGTTCTCTTTGTTTGAAAAAGCCATGCTTTCTGCTTCCCAGAATGACATCACGCTCTGTGCGTCCTATTGGTCGCCGAGAATGAACCGTCCGCATTTAAAGGAGCAGAGCGCAGAGTGGATGCTGCTGCTGGAGCAGCAGGAGACGACACAGACAGCAGCAGCCATTCACCTCATGTCTGTGCACACAGTGTTTTCATGCATAACCTGCACGCCGGCTGCCATTGCTACCACTGATGTGTTATTTTAATAAACTGATCAGTTGGTATTAAGCTCGCATTGACTAAAAACCCTAAAAACTCATCCCTGAGTATCAAAGCTACACATGTAAAAGTGTTTTTGCATGAAAATAATCTAGTTTTGCTCTAAAAAGACTTGTTTAAATGTAACTCTACACTGTTGCTTGCTGGAGAATGTGCAGATCTAATAAGTCCCCCCTCTTTTTCCAACCACCCCTCCCCATTCACAGCAGCTCCTGCACACCAGCTTGCCTACAAATCTGCTCAAACGCTGTAAAACTAGTCTACGCTGCACAATTGCAAGTTGTAATATATTTTTAGCCATATGTTTTCAAAATGGAAACTTCCAATAATATTATCATTATGGTGACGTTAGAGAGAGCCCCACCCTTCAAACAGACAGGAATGGCTTCTTAGATTGTTTCACATGAAATCCCAGAAATCTCAATCCATGTTTTTGAGATTGTCATCAGTACACTGCAGATTCAAGGTGAAAATACTCAGCCACAGTGTTGGCTGCTTAATTTGGGGGTTAAAAAAACGTTAAAACAAAAGATAAAACAGACCAAGTCGTTTGCTGATGATTACTGAATGTTTATTTTTGTGGTTTCATTACCCAGCCCAACACTTAACAACCAAGCATGTTGATTCATTATTAATATCTGTCTTCAAAAATGGCTGCTTGGTTGCAAGTGTAACAGAGGTGCACTCACTGTTGTTTAAATCAATGCAAACGCCCTGCAATAAAGCCTCACTTCATGGATATTATTATTTTTTTATTTCAACTTTATGAGAAGGACTTTGAGGGTTTTTGTTGCTGTTGCTTTATGGGGACAGATGTTTCTAAGATTTTTTTCTCCTCTGTTTATATCCATTAAGGAAACTAAATATTAGAAACAGTCAGTCTGCCTTTATAGTTCGATCAACATCTCTGTCTCAGCAAAAAACAAAAAAACAAAAACAGTAAATTGCAGATTCAATAAACGTAAGATCCATTTCAAGATTGTTCTTTCAGACTGCATTTATTTTTACTGGATCGTATGTTTGTGTACATGATTACCATTATATTATGACTGTGTTATTAGTCAATGTGTGTATTAAACTGACACTTATGTGCTTTTGAATCTTCCAGGTTGTAAGATCAAGGCCCTACGTGCCAAAACTAACACCTACATAAAGACTCCAGTTCGAGGTGAGGATCCAGTATTCATCGTGACCGGGCGCAGGGAGGATGTGGAGATGGCCAAACGTGAAATTGTGTCTGCAGCTGAGCATTTCTCTATGATCCGGGCGTCCCGCTGCAAAGCTGGAGGGCCTGGAGGAGGAGGAGGTTCTCTGCCTGGACCACCACACCTACCTGGACAGACCACCATACAGGTACACAACCCCTCACCCCTCCCCCATGCTTAATCAGGATGTGTTTTTGTTATACTGTGGTAACAAAGGAATTGTTGGATGTTATAGTAGTGTCTGTAGAAAGTGAATTCTTGGCTGAAATATCTTCTCTTGTCACCGATCCAGGTGAGAGTTCCCTACAGAGTAGTTGGTTTAGTTGTTGGACCAAAGGGAGCAACTATCAAGCGCATCCAGCAGCAGACTCACACCTACATCGTGACACCCAGTCGAGAGAAAGACCCAGTGTTCGAGGTGACCGGGATGCCAGAGAACGTGGACAGAGCGAGAGAGGAGATCGAGACCCACATCACCCTGCGAACTGGAACCTTTGTAGACCTGCAGGGAGACAATGACTTCCATACCAACGGCACCGATGTCAGTCTAGAAGGCCTCGGCGCCCTGAGTGGAGGGCTGGGGGCATCTCTGTGGTCCAGAGCTACAGGTCACCATTCAGCGCCCCCTCCTCCCCCTCCCTCCCCTCCTCCTCCTTCTATTCCCATGTCCATGCACCACTCGTCCAGCCGGAAGATGTCCTCATCAGTCGCCTATCACACGCACAACGGCGGGATGAGCTCAGACAACTTCAGTGCCGCCCGAAAGGCCAACGAGGGCGGCAGCCCTACTAGCCCTTTTAGCACAGGCTCCAGCAGCGCTGGAGGAGGATTCACTTTTGGGGGCGATTCCACCCCAGGACTGCCTTCCTCAGATGAACTAGGCTTTGAGTTCAGTGCTTCCAACATCTGGGCACCTTTCGTCAACGGTGGAACAGGCAATAAGACGGCCGGCTCCTCCCAGCAGCAGCAGCAGCCTCTACGTCGCAACAGCAGCGGCCTCAGCGGCGGCGCCATCACTCCACGATTGTCCCCAACTCTGCCTCAGGACACGGGCGTGGGCCCTCTGGATCACCCACTAGCCCGTCGTGCCCAGAGCGACCCCCTCAGCACTCTGTCATGGCTGCAGTCCGGCAGCGCGGGAGGCGGCTCCTTCTCTGGAGCGTCCAGCTCCAGCTCCGGCGGCTCGTCGACCGGCTACTCCTCCTGCTCGGCCTCCTCCCTGCCCGGTGGCTCACCCACTGACTCCGAGGGAGGCGGCAGCGGCGTGGGCCTCAGCTCTGGGATGCTGAGCCGACTGAAAAGCGGCTCTGGTCCTGGGGTTGCAGGTCTGGTTGGCGTCAGCCCCGGGGTCAACAGGGACTGCTTTGTGTGTTTCGAGAGCGAGGTGACAGCAGCCCTGGTGCCTTGTGGCCACAACCTGTTCTGCATGGAGTGCGCCGGGCAGATCTGCCAGTCAGCTGAGCCGGAGTGCCCCGTCTGCCACACTCCTACCACACAGTGCATCCGCATCTTCTCTTAATGCCCCGGGCAAGTGGGGTGGGGGGGTAAATAATGGGAGGGCGGGGACAGGAAGGGTACCGGAGTGGGGCACCAGCTGTGGCGGAGACAATGGAAGGATTCACACTAATAACCTTCACACATACATGATGGACCATAATAAATGCATTAATAGAGATGATGATACTATGAGGATGTTGATTTATTGCTGATAACTGTCAAGATTAATAATAACAATAATAATAATAATAATGACAATGACTTATTTTCAGAGTGAAGTTAATTGAAGCTGGTCTGCAGACAGTTGGGGCTCAGACAGTCTCTCGGTGGTGAACTTATGGAAGGAAACTAGTGTCTTATCTCTCTTCAGGCCTTCATTTTGACCCGGAGCAGCCTGCACGGCTGGCTGCCGGTCCGTCTCGACATTTCTTCATTCTGGCTTCTTCAGATTTCTGCCTGCTTTCTCTGTCACAGCCTTTCCTTTTGACACTTTTGTACTTAACAGATATTTTTCGATGAAGCTGTCAATGAGGCCTGCACTTTTCTACTCCTAATTTTAATGTTCTTGACAGGACGCGACCTGTTCCCAAACAAAATCCCTTTTCTCTTCTGCTCTCACTCATGCTGTTGGTTGTGACACAAAGCAACAAGGTTCCTCTTTTTTCTGTAAGCTCGGACGTTGTTGTTTTTTTTTTTTCTTTCTTTGTTTTTTTTATTTTTATCAAAGGTCGGCATGTTGGCAGGCACCTAGCAGAACAATACACCCAAGGGACCTCTTAAGGATGTTTCTCGTTGCCACATAAAATTTAGCCATGACTAAGTAAAGCCAAATGATTGCTATTAATAGACGTCTCTTAATTCTTCGATTCAGTAACATGTTGGATGAAATTGGATGAGTCTGCCCCACATTTCAAATGTGGACGTTGCACTGATTCACATGAATTATCCTTTAATAGGTGAGAAACGTACCATTAGTGATGCTGAAGGAATGTGTCTGAGGTCAGTTCTCTGTATGTTTGTGTGTTTGGGCTGCCTGACAATCCCTTTACATGTCTCTCGCTCTCTCTCTCTCTTTCTCTTTCTGGTGTGCGATTGCGTGTGCGTGTGAGAATAATGCCCACTCATGCTGTTCTTCACATCGGCATCATCATCATGTGTCATCACCATGAGAAGGTCTGGTTTCTGTCCTGCTGCCCCTCTCCTTCACTTCACTCTCGTAGTCTTAAAGCAAGGCGATGCTCTGATCCATCCGGAACGCTTCCCTCTCACACACGCTGCGTCTGTTACACTTAGATCCGCTTCTTTAGTGTTTTCTACTAGTTTTTGACTCTTGACTGTCGAGTGTGTGGCTAACAGACGTATTTTGAACTCTAGGATAAGATAGGGCTTTTCTGATGTCACACCAGAATGTTTTTGTCCAATAAGGAGAGACGGCTTCTCCTCACACATGAAACAATAACAAGGGGCTCGATTGAACCTATCCCACCCCCCTTCCCCATGCACTGTAACCCCCGGCCCCTCTAAAAAAAAAAAAACAAAAGGAAAAAAAAAAAAAAGACACAGCTCTTACTGTTTTCGTTAGGTTTGGTCTTCCACCCCTTTGTCAAAGCTGTACGGCACCATCCGAGATGACACACTGTTGTATCCGTACAGCGCTGGACTCCTGGAAAAATTGTAGTGCACTATATGGTTCGTTGTTTGAGATTTGTCCTTGTGTTTCATAGCATTACTGAGTAACTCCAAGGAGGCGGTTACATCCTGTTTTGTGTTCGTGCTTTGTTTTTTAAAAAAGTCGGTGTGAGTTTGCAGTAACTGCCTCTTATAGTGTTAATACTCTACGTATGATTTCGGGCGATGTCGGTGTGATGGTGCACGGTTGCCGTTGGTGGCCCTTCTGAATGTGCGTGGAAATCCGCTCATAGAATGAGACAAGCCATGACAACTGAATTAAAAAAAAAACGCCACACCTAATTCTCAAGGGCTTCCTCTGACTGCACAGACACATGATCACATTTTCAGGCTCACACAGTAGGAAGAATCAACTTATCCTTTATGGCAGCTAGTAGCTAGGTCATCCAGGGCTTCCAGACACTCGTTGTGTTCAAATCCCAGCAGCTGCAGAATGTTTTGCGTGTTATTGTTTTTTTAGATAAATGGTTTCTTAATTGTGCCCCTACACGGTCATCACATTCAGATCCTGTTGGTGCGTAGGGCGCCGCAGTGTGTCGTCCTCCCTGGACGCTACCGCAGATCAGGACGGTTGTGGGGTTTTATTTTGATATGGAGGAATGAAGGGTGGCTCTACATGAGTACGTAACTGGGCAGTTGCTGCTGTGCTTTGGTGCTCCAGCCAGTATAACGTTAAACTTATTCACTGTGTTGACTGTTCGTTTGCTACTTTGGTGACGATGGCAGTAGCCCCCCCTGAGGTATCTGATAAGTGGCTGTCCTGGTTGAGCGCAGCAGTGCACTGACTCGATGGTTGTGGGAGAAACCTGGCAAGGAGCTGGACTGATAGTCTTTGTGAAGACTAGGTGCTTTGGTGCAGCTCCCTACTGAAACACAGACATGAACAAACCCCAGCTGATAGCGGGAGGCCATTTAGTTCTCAGACTGACTTCTCCAATGCACTGTAGACCTGACAACCCTGTTCTCATTCTCGTCGTCCCCTCCCTCCCTCCTCCCTCCTCCCTCCTCCCTCTGTGGGACCGCTGTGTTGAAACTGGAGACCCATCCTTTCGTCGGGCTCTGATGTCAAACGTCGCTTTTCTTCGTGCACACTCAGAACAGATGCAGGGCTGCGAATGTGTCTGAATGAACAGATCTGTGATGACTGTTGTGTGAGTCTGTTGAGGCCAATCTTAAAGCCCTTCTTTAAACTGTCCAAGTTGACGCGTTAAAGAATAAAATGTGTTGTATTTTGCCAGATGGGTCTAATGTAAATGCCGGTGCTGCACCGGAGTGTTTCTGGCCATTGAGAGAGTGTTAGGGTTAATGTACAGTAGTTTAATTGTTAAAAAGGTACAAATTTTTTCAGATCGACTGCTGATTTTTATTTTTTTTAAGTCAATCTTACCCCCTCCCCCCATTTCCTTCCTAAAGGTTTGAAAACAGGGTTTCCTGAGGCATGCTAGCCAGTGACCTCTGACCTTTTTTTGTGATTAGAGGGGGGATGCGAAGAGAGCCACGCCAGTAAGGGGTGACAGACGCCCCTCAAGCCTCCGCTCTCCTATTTTTGCTTTAATTCTCTTTGTATGCAGAACCAAAATGTAAAACGTCAGCAAACTAGGTTTCAGGCCTAACCTGTGTGTGTATATACCCTGGATACAATCATCGGGATCTTGTTTTCAAAAGCAAAATGACTTAATTGAAGATAAGTGTAGTTTCTAAAGAACATGTATCATTATTTGTAAGTTAACCATCTGCATGTCTTCAAGCCACCTGGCATTAGCTAATAATTTTTAAGATAAAAAAGGAAAAAAAAAAAAAACTTTTTACACGTTTTATTTTTTACAATTTATTTGCTTACCTAAATATCCCAGACAATAATGTGACCCTTTTTATTACTTCAAATTTATTTTTATTTTCCATTTTTTATTTTCCTTATTTCCTGTGTACTACATATAGGCAATTTATAACAAAATGAGAAAATTATTGAAGAAATTTTAAAATTGAAATATATTTTATTTGAAAGTTTATGGACCTTTTAACCGTGAGCCGGGAAAAATTGTATAATCATATAATTTGAGCTGACTTGACGGTTATGAGAAATGTATCAAGAGTTTTATTTTTTATGCTTCTTTAATAAAGTCTTGTTTTTGGTTTCATTTTTTTACTGTTAAATAAGAACTCGTGTCTCGTGTCTTTATTGGTAGACTAGGAGGCGGCGTCTTCTCCACATGGGGGCAGTAGAGACGCACCTGCAGCGGCACATGAAGAACGCTGCAGCTCCGGCATGTTTGGAAATAAAAAATAAAGCTGCTCCTTTTGGAAATTGATGGAACTTTGTGACAGACTAGATCTGCCAAGAAGAAAGGTATTAGGTTGCCAAGAGAAGTCCAGCTCGGTAAATTAAACGTATTATGGGATGTTGATCACACAAAAGGATGTCAGTGTGAATCCCAGGATATGAAGATGGGTGTTTTTTTTCACTCATTTCTGACATTTTATAAGCTCAACTAAAGCTGAAGCAATTATTAGATTGACTGAAATGTATTTTTAAATGACTAATAAGTAATAATAAAACTGACATTTTAAGGTTTCTGCTTCTCAAATGTGACAACTGGCTGCTTCTCTGTCTTCAATTCTAGTAAACTGGATTTTTGTGGGTTTTGGACCATCGGTTGAAATGTATTAAAGCTATTTGAAGACTTAAATATGGGTTTTGGGGAACCGATCGCTGTATTATCAGACATTTTAAAGATGAATCTGTTAATAAAAGTAAATGGCAGATTAATCGAGAAACATTTTTTGTTGCAAACCTGATCAAAAGTAGAATCGCTCCTTAAAATAAACTGTGCACAGCGCAGCACCAACACTGGGCTGATTCTAGTATTCCAGCCAGACTACAAGCTCCACTGAGTGTTACATAAGCAAACAAGCAGCCATTTTTGAATACGGAGATGAATAATAAATCAACGCGCTTGGTTCAGCTGGATATTGATGTGTGAAAATCAAGCTTTTATCTTAACATACATGTCCGTATTTTGTTTGTTTTTTTTGTATCCTTGTTGACGTATAATTGAGACTGCAGTGCACCCAGAGTGTCAAAAACACAGATTCAGACCTGTGAGGTTTTGTACAACGCTGAAGTGTGGGGCTTTCTGTTTTATGGAAATGCCAACGGCTGAATTACTCCAATATTGCAGTTTTAAAGCGTTTGGACAGAGTTGCAGGTGAGCTGGTGTGAGAGGCTGGACTTCATAGATCTGCATATTCTAAAGAGTTACATCTAAGACATTTTAGGACAGGAAGGAACGTAAAAATATACCCAAGTCTGATGAATTTTTATCGGCTAAATCAATGATCGGAGGAGGACTGAATGAATCTGTGATCTTTGTCACTTTCAGGCCTTTTTTTCCTTGAGTGTCCACAAAGAGCAGAAAACTCGTGCGAAGTGGTCGAGTGTGATCCCCTCCCCCTCCGCAGAGAGGTCAGAGGTCACACAAAGCAGACTGAGCGCTCACTGAGGTGGAAGCCGGTTGATCCAGTTAAAGCTTTGTGTCAATACCTCCATCCGTGAGACTGCAGCATCTGTTTATAACCGTTTTTTTTTTTTAAACTGTGAAGGTGAAGCTTTGTCTTAACTAGCTGCTTCAAAGACTCTTTAATTAAGTCTCACATATATATATATATATATTCCCCCAAATAAAGCAGAATAAAAAGACACCCAAATACAAACCAAACTGCAGCAATGTGATTCTCAGCAAGACATTTAGGTTGTGACACAAATGTCCTTTTAATAGGAAGCAGATCACAATCAGGCTGCATTCCAGTTCCACTTCATCCTCATTAAGGAACGATCAATAATGATAAGAAACAAATTAGAAACATCCCTTAGTAGAAAATAATTCTCTCATGCGAGTTCTGTGTTCACACTACATTCATATTGGTTACAGATGACGTATTCACAAGCCGTTTTTTGAAAAACAAAAGAACATTGATGACTTATTACGTAGCTGTGGAAAGTAAAAACGAGTCAAAAAGAAAAAAGGAAAAGAAGAAGAAGAAAAAAAAAGAGTCAAGTAACATCAAAGAGACACGTGCTGGCACAATAAAGTTTCCCATCATGCATTTGTAGTTGATTCTATTCACAAGGTGGGCGTCATTGGTCTCCACGGAGTTGTGTCGGCGTGCATGCATGCATGTGTGTCTTACATGTGTCTCACGTCCTAACATGTGCCCTTTTGTGCTTGAGCAGAGATCGGTGTGTGTGTAGATGTGTGTGTCTGTGTGTGTGTGTGTGTGTGTCTGTGTGTTCACGTACATACATGAAGCAGGCAGCCAACGAGCCCCAAACTGGATGATCGGTTACGTTCTTGTTGCTTTTTCAGTTACACTAAGTTTTGTCTTGAGCCCCCTGGAGTCGTTTATGACAACGACATGACAACGTTGTGTAACTTAAAGGAGCGCTCCACCGATTAGGCATCACACTGGTTGTCAGAGTCATGATTGATGGGGGGAAAAGTATAAAACAAGCAGATGCAGCAGAGCCAAAGATTTGTCTTTTTTTTTCTTCTTTTTTTTATTGCACACATTATGTTCCCTCAGTGCCTACATTACCCACAATGCAACAATTCAGTCAGTTTGGATTTGAGGAACCAAACCTCAAAACTGTTTCCTTTGCAAAGTTTCCCCTCCCATAATGCAGCAGCACTCCCAAAGATGTGTAAACAAACTTTGATGTGTAAAATCAGTGGAGTTCCCCTTTAAATGTTGCCAGAAATCCGGCAACTAGGCCAGTTCGCTCCAAACTCAAGCATGAGCCGTTTATTTTTATGTCTCAAGTGGAATTTGGTGGCCTAAATCAAAAAGGCATGAGTCGGTCTCCCCAAGCTAGTGGTGGTTTTGGATGCAACTATCCCTTTGAAAGAAGGCTCTGCTGAGAGGATAAATAACATTCAGAAAAAGATGTGTTTTTGGTAGCGTTCAGCAGTATTCAGTAAAGACAACATGTGACAGGCCAGCAGTGATGTCTGAAGCAGCTCCACGCGGCCACAGGAAACCTTCCTGCGGCGTTCGCTCGCTCGCTCTCACTGACATCATTTAGTTTCACAAAGAGACTACAAGACGAGCTGGACTAAGACTTTGAGTCACCTTTTTTTTTTTTGCAGGGAGAGGTAAAGGGGTCAATCGACACATGTGACTGAAACTAATACATAAATGCTTGGCGGTGACTCTGATGGCTTCATTCTTTGAGGAAAAAAAAAAAAACCCAAACATGAGCTCTGGTTCGTGCAAATTTGGTCCTACTAAAGGCAAATAGTAATTCAAGGACAAAACACTTTCATCTCTCTTATCCAAAATACGCCAGAAAAAGATTGCGACACTTCCGAAAGAGGGCGGCGGAGGGGGAACGGGAATTTTATGAGTCCATAAATAAAATATCTTTACAAAAAAATGTGATCATAAGTTTCCCATTCCTGGCGTGTGGAGAGTGCAGCCGGTGCTCCTGTAGTTGTGTTGACAGCGCGTACAGTTTTGGGTGTGTAGGTACAATGTATTGCTCACAATCTCAGAGCCCATTTTTATAGGTGTGACAATCAACACGCACACACACTCACACATGCACACACACATCAACAAAAGACACAGCAGTGTTCACAGAGGGTTTGTCCACAAGTTTCCGAGAACACACAAACAAACCACTATTGCCTTAAATAGATGGGTTTCAGATGCGTGTGCAGGCGATCCGCCGAGCTGTCCTTTCAGGCTTCTCGTGGATTTATCTCAAGTTCCTCCACAGTGTCACTCATGAAAGACTTTCTGAATCGTTGTGTGTGGCATGTTTTATGAGCAAGCGGGTGGACAAAGGAGGGGGAGGAGGAGGAGGAGAGGGAGGGTGGTGGACCTTGTGGTCAGTTTGCCAACAGAAGCATGGACAGCATGTATTAGTGCGTAAAGTGACATCCCAGTCCACTGATCCTGTAGCCCTTTTTGGAGTTAATGTGCACTCTAGGGGTGTAAGACGCTGGGGTATTGCTCCGTTTGTCTCGATGTGAAGCAAGAAACATTAAAAAAAAAAAGAAAAAAAAAAGCACATTGTGGCCACGGCCTCTATCGACACATCGCACGCCGGGCTCAGCGCTGGTCTGCTGCCGGCCTCGTCTTCTCCACGAGACAGAAGGTTAGTCAGGTCATATTTATAAAACCTTATTGTACCAGGGTTAAATGCACCATGCTCACACAGATAAAATATTGGAGGCGGCCATCTTTTACGTGGGAAGGGGAATGGTTGCCATGGTTACAGCGAAGTGAATCACAGTGTTCCTGGGGTCAACATGCAGGACGTTTTGTACATTACAGGACGGACTAGCAGTGATGTTGCCCCTGGACACTGATCTAAGGTCAGTGTTGTGTGTGTGTGTGTGTGTGTGTGTGTTTTCCATATCGTTTGGATTTTGTGGGCAAAAGAAAAAGCTGATCTTAGATCTGTGTCGGAACTCCAACTTACACAACACACCACACCGTGGGAAGACTACGCAGAGCAAACGACAAGGGTTGGGTGGGGGGAGAGGAGGGAGGACTGGAAGAACGACACACAGTCAGGCAGGCAAGCGGACAGACGGACGCACGGACAGAGCATAGCTAGGCAAGGACTGCTCTCCTGAAGATGCAGAGAAGCAAAAGTGCAAAGTGGTCGTTCTCAAACTATTCACACGGTTCCGTTGTTGTTCTGCGGTGCATTATATCACATCTAAATGTACAGCATATAAAAGGTGTGACGTGTTCTAGGAAAGAGTGAGTGAGGTGTTTGCTAAGATGAGGCTGAACTCAAGAGTTATGAGCGGGGCAGCGGTTGAAAGATTCCAAATGAAATAGGACTTTTAGAAAGATATTCCTCCATGTTGCATTGATAACATTGCAATGTAAATGTTGCATAATGTATGCAGATATATGTACAATAGAGCATTTTTAGTGTGTGCTTGTGTAGTGCACGTGGTTGTCTATCTATGTAGGTGTGTGTACTATGTGTGCATAACACTATGTCTATCAGGTACGTCTCTGGTGTTCTTGTGCACACGTGTTTCTTCGTCGCCGTCCTCCTCCCTCAGCTGCGGCCCTCCTCGGCCGACCGCTGGTCTGACTTGAGCTTGACGAACTCTTTTGCCACGTCGTCGTTGTTGCGCTGGGAGAGGATGCGCAGCACCGTCAGGCCCGTCTCGTCCATGTGGACGCGTCGGCCCAGTGGCAGCCAGCAGGTGACGCTGCCCTTGCTGGCTATGTCCTTCACCTGCAGCACGGCCATGCCCACGGTGCGGTCCTCCCTGGCAAAGCAGTAGTCCTTCACACACACCTGCAGCTCGTAGCTCTCTGGACCGACCTCAGTGCCCAGCGAACTGAAACGAGACAGGTTTTTCTCGTTAGGTGGTTGTCTATTAGACTGGATAGCATCATCAGTGCACAATCAGGTGGATACTCACTACTGGAAGCTTTCACTGAACTTTGGTGACCAGGTGTTGTTCTTGGACTTGGTGGCGAACTTCCTCTTCTTGTCGCTGAGGTGAGGGCCGATGATGTAGACTTCAACAAAAGGCCTGAAGCCCTGTGCTTTCCATTTCAGGTCAATAGCTGAGACCACTGGACAGAGAAAGTAGGTTCAGTGAGCGAATAAGGAAAGTGGGAGAAGATGAGAACACAGTCCAGTCTGTTCTGCTTTTTGTTTTACCTTTGACACTGATCTTGTGTTCTCCATTAGGCTGAGGCAAAATGTCCACGTTCATGACCACGTCGCCGACTGCATCCACTCCAGACGCTGTGAAGACACACTCAGATAAGTGTTTGATCACCGCCTGTGTCTGTGAGCCCATTTTATCTTTCCATGGTTATAAATAGTTTCTTTGCAGTCCCCGATGTAACAAAGCAGAGATGTATGACTGGAAGATTTGGGATACATCAGCAGATTGTGAACTAAGTTTAAACTTGCAGATGCTACAAACACACACACACACACACACACACAGGTTCTCTGTAATCATCAGATGAGCAGGACTTGGCTCAGTAAAGCTGCTTTAGTGCCAGTTGGGATGCTCAGAAAATGGCAAACTGTAATGCAGTAATGGCTGGTAGTTCTTCAAAAACTGAATTTAAAGAAAAAGGGGGAAAAATGCTTCATTTAAAAAGTACCAAAACTGCAACACAAGTTTCTAAAAAAAAACTTGAACTTTTTATTCCTCACACAATATGTGCCTGACGTGTTCTTTTATTCATCAAGTCTTGTACGGCCTGCTTCTTCCTTGATTTCTCATTACTGCCATGTCTGGTTGTTTTAAACGTCCCCTGTTGATTTGTGTACCATAAATACTTTTTCTCACTGAGCTCTTGAAAAGGAGCTCAAACAAAGAAAAAGACGGAGCAGAGCGAGATCTGAGGTGTGCCAAGGGCTAACACCGCTCACTGTCCCAGCTGTATTTGGTTCGTGACAGCTTGATCACAAAGGTGTCTGAGCCCAAGCTGGGGTGCTGTCAGTCGGCCTCGGGGGACACGCACATTTTACACAACACTGCTGACACGTACCTTTCTCCGGTGCTGTGTCTTCATTTGCTGAGTACCGGACCCCTTTCCCTCCATGGACTGAGGGGAGACGTAGGAAAGTTAGCAATAAAACACTGCGACGAGGACGTTTGTTAGTGCATCTTGGACGCACATTTTTAATACTGCAGACTCAATTCATTAACAACAAGGGCATCCTTGAGAAAGACTTTCAAAAATATCTCTCTGCTGATCTAAAACCCTTGTAGTTAGATATATATTCAGCGAATGCAAACAGTACTTTGGATGGTATGGCTACTGTAACTCACTGAAGCAATGAATTAAACATTCTCTGTACTGTAAGCAAGTTATTCTCTTTAATCCCATAATCCCATTTAATTCCATAAGCCATAGTAACAGAAAGAATAAGCTGTGGAGCTCTTTGAGAGTAGCTGAAAGCATTTTTGTGTGAAATTGTTTGAACCTACCTCGTGACAGTATGTATGTGTGTGTATATATGTGTGTGTGTGTGTTGTGACTGTTTGAAGTCGTACCCTGAGCGCTCTGTGAGAGGACAAACTTCCTGATGAGCTTGTCTGTAGCCTGCGTATACAGAGACAAGGCGTAGCGCAGAGACTGCAGATCTGGACTCTTTTCCAAGAAGGTTTTCTTCAGGCCCACGCCGCCCGCATGAAAGTATTGCTGTGAAACAAATATGACACGACACACTTATTGTCGATAACTGAATGGCAAGCAGACAGACAGACACGGTGAGCTCCAAGCACAGTACGTAGTGCGAGCGAGTGCAACAGGGTTGTCAGAGTGTGAACAATGAAGCAAGATTGTTTGAGGCTGATTTCATTCACCTCAAAACCTGCACAGTTTTCCACCAACCTGGCAGTCAGAACATTAAGCAGCAAATGTGATATCAACAGTTATTAAAAAATACTATCCATATTTCAGGAGCGTACTTTACAGAGTCTAAGGATGTTTATGTGGTTGTTAGTTAACATGTTTCAATTGAGAATGAGAAAGAATTATTTTACTTTTGCTAATTCTATCTTCAATTGTAGTTACTTTTCAGTCACACAAAGTGAAACGCACAAAAAAGTCAATCAGTACCAAGCCCTAAACCCAACAGGAAGTCCGTTATGTTGAAAAACCCTGGTGACAATTTTGGTAATGTTGCCTGACTTTTGGCCATTTTTGACCATTTTCACAATCTATCTCCTCCTACAGGGAAGGTCGTACACACCTGAAATTTGGCCAGCACAAACTACAGGAGGTGGTGATTACACGTTAGTAA